>NW_023994713.1:0-80000 GCF_015586225.1 Lucilia sericata | reverse complement strand
CTAGTACATGTAATATTTTATTTTAATACGAATATCTATTTACAAAAAAAAACACGAACAACGATGTATGTATATGTATATTAGAAAGACTCACAAACTTTGATTCAGGGAAAAGTATTTTATGGAATCTTTAGCTTTGCAAGGTGTCTTCACTATTAATAGAGCTTGGGCGATCATTTTGCTTCCAGAAGTATTAATTGATTTGTGTCTTTGTTATATTCAATATGATAACAGTGAGTCAGTCTAATGTATATAAAAGCATATACCCAGAAATACATTTTATTTTATTTTTATTTTATATACATATATTTTTATATTATTTTATTTTATTGTAAAAATATAGATATTTAGGTTAACATATGCAATTGTGCCTTTTGTTTTCTATGAATGACTCTATAAAATACATACAATTTTAAATAATTTAATAACAATATTTTTTTTGTTTTTTCTAAAGGTCATTTAAATTCTGTTTGTTCGATTGTATAAGAATATTTAATGGAATTTACATAGAATTCCAATATCAATAAAATTTGCATAGAATTTAAAATTTAAAAATTTTGTTTAAAAAAAGGATTAAAATTTTATGTGTAGAGATTAAAGGGTGTAACCTAGAGGAAAACGTAAACTGTATACCTTGATCCTGAACATATTAGCTTTAAAAAAAAAACGTTTGTATTCTTTAAAAGTACTTTCTTAACATTTGTACCTAATTTCTACTACAAACAGAAAAGTATCACACACTCTTATTACTGGACGGGCAAAATCTATTATAACACTGAACCTAAACTACTAATACTGCCCACTTGGTTTTGCTGAAGAGACATATAGTTAATGTTTTTCTTATAAATTTATTGGGAAAATTATAATTCAAAGCTTTTTCGTTTTCATTGAAATCGTTGTAAGCTTCAAATATACTGTCAGTAACAAATAACACAAATACACTCATGAATAGTAAATGAGCAAACTAAAACGAAACGAAATAAAACAAACAAAAAAAAAAATAAATAAAGTTATTAACATGAATATTTTAAATCCTCTACTAACAATAAAAACAAACCATTCCAATCCCACTGACAAGTTTCAGTGGTCCAAATCTTTTAGAAGGGTGTAAGTAACATCTTCTTTTGTATTGCTCTCTAAACATGACAGTATTTATGCATTTGTATTCTTTGTGTTTTCCCTATAACAACTACTGGGTTTGTATGCGAGCCAGTCTGTCTGGCGTTAAGTAGCTTAAAATATGCCCACTTTAACTATTTTTCAATTAGAAATCAATAATGCTACTTAAACTGTATAAAAGAGCAATGGACAGACAGCTTCAACGTAATCACTTGTTTATGGAAGCTTATATTTCTTTTTTTGTTTCTTTATTTTATTAGGGTCACCTTAACAGCACCGGTATCGTTTGGCAACGCAATTGCTATCACCATCGCCAGTCCAATACCAGTAGTAACTGAAAATAAATTTATGAAAAAAGCCAACACTCGTGGGAGTATTAAATTAAAGAAGTCAGTTACCATCTCATCCCCATAAAGGAAAACATTTGCCCATATTCACATGATAATATGCATTTGCGGTTAGTGGTCAAACATTTAAGAGACTATTTTATCAAATACACAAACTATTCACCAACGAACGATAGACAGACCATTCAATCTCATTTAAATTACCAAGAAAAAGATAAAATTTTAGCACAATTATTTGCTGTTATTTTTGTAATATTTATGCAGAAGACCCCACACCATGGCCCACACTATCGTTAGAAATAATATTAAAACTATGTATGTGTTAGTAAAATAGTTAGCTACAACATATTGGATGGTAGAAAAGTAAATGTCGAAGTTAGAAATAAAACCGGAAAAGGACAAGACTAGAACTAAAAGAGAATTAAAATAAATCTAGAAAAGAACTAGAACAGAACTAGAATAGAACTAGAACAGAACTAGAAACAGAACTAGAACAGAACTAGAATAGAACTAGAAACAGAACTAGAACAGAATAGAACAGAACTAGAACAGAACTAGAACAGAACTAGAACAGAACTAGAACAGAACTAGAACAGAACTAGAACAGAACTAGAACAGAACTAGAACAGAACTAGAACAGAACTAGAACAGAACTAGAACAGAACTAGAACAGAACTAGAACAGAACTAGAACAGAACTAGAACAGAACTAGAACAGAACTAGAACAGAACTAGAACAGAACTAGAACAGAACTAGAACAGAACTAGAACAGAACTAGAACAGAACTAGAACAGAACTAGAACAGAACTAGAACAGAACTAGAACAGAACTAGAACAGAACTAGAACAGAACTAGAACAGAACTAGAACAGAACTAGAACAGAACTAGAACAGAACTAGAACAGAACTAGAAGAACTAGAACAGAACTAGAACTAGACTAGACTAGACAGAACTAGAACAGAACTAGAACAGAACTAGAACAGAACTAGAACAGAACTAGAACAGAACTAGAACAGAACTAGAACAGAACTAGAACAGAACTAGAACAGAACTAGAACAGAACTAGAACAGAACTAGAACAGAACTAGAACAGAACTAGAACAGAACTAGAACAGAACTAGAACAGAACTAGAACAGAACTAGAACAGAACTAGAACAGAACTAGAACAGAACTAGAACAGAACTAGAACAGAACTAGAACAGAACTAGAACAGAACTAGAACAGAACTAGAACAGAACTAGAACAGAATTAGAACAGAACTAGAACAGAACTAGAACAGAACTAGAACAGAACTAGAACAGAACTAGAACAGAACTAGAACAGAACTAGAACAGAACTAGAACAGAACTAGAACAGAACTAGAACAGAACTAGAACAGAACTAGAACAGAACTAGAACAGAACTAGAACAGAACTAGAACAGTACAAGAACAGAACTAGAACAGAACTAGAACAGAACTGGAGCAGAACTAGAACAGAACTAGAACAGAACTAGAACAGAACTAACTGAAACAAAATGAATTCACATTGCTTTAGTGTAAGAAAATCTCATGTTTCTTTAACCAATACGATAAAACAAAACTATATTTTTTAGTCCATTTTTTTCCGCTAGCAAGCACTAGTACTTATCTTTGTTCCTCGTTAAAATTTATAAAAAAAACACACAAAACCAAATGCAGACATAATTTTGATTGTGTATATATCTTATTTTATCTAAAAGTGTGTATATGAGTTTATAATACAATTTTCGACTATTCCAACACTACAACTCGTATAAGTTCTTTATATTTATTGTAAATGTTCTTTTTCCCCCAAAAACTACAAAAACTTATGTGTGTGCAGACTTCTTAACCTTATGTTTTTTACCGCAAAATAACACATTTTCCCTACCTCCATTTCCACACATAATTCAGATACGAATTCTAACATTTATTACCCTTGAACAAAATTCTGAATGTGAGTGTGGCTATGTGCCATAACCACCTTCCACACATACCTATTTGTTCTAAGCAGTGTATGTGTAAGATCCTAGTGTTTCATCTTCTTTTAGTAGGAAGTGGTTCGGGTTCTGTTGTTGCTCCTTGTTGTACGTATGTTTGCAACAAGAAGCCATGTTCATATTTCGTTTATTTATGTGGCAGTTGGGTTTTACAAGTTTTAGTCTTGGTTTATAGTGTTATTTCAATTTTCATGTTATTATTTTTTATTTTTATTTCGATTCTACTTCTATTTTTTGTTCTAGCGTTTAAAGAAACAGTGGGACTGGACTGATTCGACTTTTACGCAATAGAATTAGAACTTAGAAATAACTTGAACTGAACTACAACTGAACTAGAACTGCACTAGAACTGAACTACAACTGAACTAGAACTGCACTAGAACTGCACTAGAACTGAACTAGAACTGAACTAGAACTGAACTTGAACTGAACTAGAACTGAACTAGAACTGAACTAGAACTGAACTAGAACTGAACTAGAACTGAACTGAACTGAACTAGAACTGAACTAGAACTGAACTAGAACTGAACTAGAACTGAACTAGAACTGAACTAGAACTGAACTAGAACTGAACTAGAACTGAACTAGAACTGAACTAGAACTAGAACTGAACTAGAACTGAACTAGAACTGAACTAGAACTGAACTAGAACTGAACTAGAACTGAACTAGAACTGAACTAGAACTGAACTAGAACTGAACTAGAACTGAACTAGAACTGAACTAGAACTGAACTAGAACTGAACTAGAACTGAACTAGAACTGAACTAGAACTGAACTAGAACTGACTAGAACTGAACTAGAACTAGAACTAGAACTAGAACTGAACTAGAACTGAACTAGAACCTGAACTAGAACTGAACTAGAACTGAACTAGAACTGACTAGAACTGAACTAGAACTGAACTAGAAACTGAACTAGAACTGAACTAGAACTGAACTAGAACTGAACTAGAACTGAACTAGAACTGAACTAGAACTGAACTAGAACTGAACTAGAACTGAACTAGAACTGAACTAGAACTGAACTAGACTGAACTAGAACTGAACTAGAACTGAACTAGAACTGAACTAGGAACTGAACTAGAACTGAACTAGAACTGAACTAGAACTGAACTAGAACTGAACTAGAACGAACTAGAACTGAACTAGAACTGAACTAGAACTGAACTAGAACTGAACTAGAACTGAACTAGAACTGAACTAGAACTGAACTAGAACTGAACTAGAACTGACTAGAACTGAACTAGAACTGAACTAGAACTGAACTAGAACTGAACTAGAACTGAACTAGAACTGAACTAGAACTGAACTAGAACTGAACTAGAACTGAACTAGAACTGAACTAGAACTGAACTAGAACTGAACTAGAACTGAACTAGAACTGAACTAGAACTGAACTAGAACTGAACTAGAACTGAACTAGAACTGAACTAGAACTGAACTAGAACTGAACTAGAACTGAACTAGAACTGAACTAGAACTGAACTAGAACTGAACTAGAACTGAACTAGAACTGAACTAGAACTGAACTAGAACTGAACTAGAACTGAACTAGAACTGAACTAGAACTGAACTAGAACTGAACTAGAACTGAACTAGAACTGAACTAGAACTGAACTAGAACTGAACTAGAACTGAACTAGAACTGAACTAGAACTGAACTAGAACTGAACTAGAACTGAACTAGAACTGAACTAGAACTGAACTAGAACTGAACTAGAACTGAACTAGAACTGAACTAGAACTGAACTAGAACTGAACTAGAACTGAACTAGAACTGAACTAGAACTGAACTAGAACTGAACTAGAACTGAACTAGAACTGAACTAGAACTGAACTAGAACTGAACTAGAACTGAACTAGAACTGAACTAGAACTGAACTAGAACTGAACTAGAACTGAACTAGAACTGAACTAGAACTGAACTAGAACTGAACTAGAACTGAACTAGAACTGAACTAGAACTGAACTAGAACTGAACTAGAACTGAACTAGAACTGAACTAGAACTGAACTAGAACTGAACTAGAACTGAACTAGAACTGAACTAGAACTGAACTAGAACTGAACTAGAACTGAACTAGAACTGAACTAGAACTGAACTAGAACTGAACTAGAACTGAACTAGAACTGAACTAGAACTGAACTAGAACTGAACTAGAACTGAACTAGAACTGAACTAGAACTGAACTAGAACTGAACTAGAACTGAACTAGAACTGAACTAGAACTGAACTAGAACTGAATTAGAACTGAACTAGAACTGAACCAGAACTGAACTAGAACTGAACTGTTTATTATTTTCCTTATTTAACCAACCCATAGTGCTTTCTTCGTTTCTAGCCCCTCATATATATTGTTGGTGTGCGTGTATCTGTGCAATTTTTATTTTATACTTAAACAAACTTATGAGGAGTTTTACTACAAAATGTGTTTGTGTGTTTGAATGGTTGGTTGGGGAGAATCCAAGTTGTCGTTACGACTATTAGAATTTTCTATTTTATTATATTTATAAACCCTATATTCTTTGTTTTTGTTGATGTTGTTGTTTTTTTATTGGATTGCTAGAATTGCTGTCTTACATTTTAAGTGTATTTAAATAAATTATTAACAATCAAATAATTTAATACACTCGTTAAATGGCTTTAAACGCAACGCAACCAAAAGCGAAAAGGTAGCACGGGTCGTAGACAACATTTAACGATTCGCACACAATTCCAACGGCAGGCTACAAACGTCTTTACACAGAAATTGGTGGAAGAATTGCGGGTGGTTTTACCGAGTGTTTGTTATTTATTAAGATCCGCTTTAAATTTATTTATAATATCATAAATTTGTTAACAAATATATAATAGAATAAAGAAAATATTATAACATTTTAAGAGACTTTGAAAATGCTGGTAAGCGCGTGATATAAGTTGGATTTTAAAAATTATAAAGGAATGAGAAAGAGATTATTAAGAAAATATCGCATTGTCATAAAAATCTCACATTTAATTTAAATAAAATAAGGATACGGCTGCAATTTAAGTTCCCATAACAATTCAAATGGTTCTTTTTAATTTAAATTAAAAAAAATCTGATTTCAAACTCAAACTATTAGTATAACTTCTACGATTAAATATTAAAGTTTTACATTAGTTAACTTCTTTTGGTTAAATAATTATACGCTTAATCCCAAAACCAATATATGTTTAATGATTTTCGCCAAAGCTTGTGGTAAACATTGCTTTACAATATACTTAAATAATTTATTTAATTTATTGATTTTATTGTTTTTTTTACCACCCACATTTTTCAAATAATGCAAAAGTTTTATTTTTTCATACAGGGTTCATGAAAACTGCCCACAAAAGAAATAACAAACGAAATAATTTAATTTGACCACAAAATTCAATGATAATTTCAACAATTTATCTATGTTAATTGCTAACAATAATAAAAATAAAACAAAAACGAAAAAAGATGAAAAAATTAATTAAAAATTAACACTATAATAAAATTATCGATAAAATTTTATGACTTTGAAGGAATTCGTTTTCCACCGGAGAAACCACAAATATTTATAAATTCAAATCACATCAAAGTTAAGAGCAATGAAAGTTAATATTAAAAGCAAAATATTTTTGTATATATTTATATAAACAATTAGGAAAAGTTTATGGGATTTCAACGAATTAAAGATAAAATTATATTGACTGTGGGATAAATTGAAGAAAGGTATTGCCTATGTTTTTATCTCAAGATATAAAAAGCTTTAATAGATTTGAAAAGCTAAATCGATTTATCTATTTTAATGATATGGTGAAGTTTTTGTAAAGTTGAAATTCAGTTCTACAGCATTTCAAGTTTAAATTGAGAAAATCCAAATTTGTATTGCGAAAAACCAAAATGAATTTCAGAAATCCAATTTAATGTTGAGACATAACAAAATTAAATTTAGGAATAAAAATTAATATTAAGAAAAAACAAATTGAAATTTGAAATTTCAACTCAATATTGAGAAAAAACCAATTGATATTGAGAAATCGAAATTAATATTGAGATAATACAAATTGAAATTGATAAAATACAAAATGATATTACGAAAACCTAAATTAATATTGGTAATAATAATTTTGTATTGAAATTTATAACATTTTTATCCTATTTAAAAGATTTATAAAAAAAGTATTTTCAAATAATTTCATACAAATTTTAGTTAGTTAGTTAGTTTGAAAGGAGGATGAATATACATCAAATCCGAAGAAATACACCTAGGCCTCTATCGGGCCCGTTGTGCGCTCCTTAACCAGTGCCTCAGGTGGGAATCAAACCCACCACCTCCCGTCTACCAGACTAGAACACATAAAAATTTTAAATATCTGATTATCATTTATTAATTTCTCAATTTTAATTTGTAATTTCTTAATATAATGTTGGAATTCTGAATTTCAATTAGTGTTTTCTCGATGTTAATTTGCATTTCTTAATTTAATTTTATTATTTCTCAATATTAATTTGGACTTCCCATTTTCAAATAGGTTTTTCTCAATATTAATTTAAATTTCTGAACTTTAATTTGTATTTTCCAAATTTTAATTTGTAATTCTCAATATGAATTTGTATTTTCTCAATTTAAACTTAAAATGGTGTAGTTCAGTTCTATTTCAGTTCTAGTTCAGTTCTAGTTCAGTTCTAGTTCAGTTCTAGTTCAGTTCAGTTCTAGTTCAGTTCTAGTTCAGTTCTAGTTCAGTTCTAGTTCAGTTCTAGTTCAGTTCTAGTTCAGTTCTAGTTCAGTTCTAGTTCAGTTCTAGTTCAGTTCTAGTTCAGTTCTAGTTCAGTTCTAGTTCAGTTCTAGTTCAGTTCTAGTTCAGTTCTAGTTCAGTTCTAGTTCAGTTCTAGTTCAGTTCTAGTTCAGTTCTAGTTCAGTTCTAGTTCAGTTCTAGTTCAGTTCTAGTTCAGTTCTAGTTCAGTTCTAGTTCAGTTCTAGTTCAGTTCTAGTTCAGTTCTAGTTCAGTTCTAGTTCAGTTCTAGTTCAGTTCTAGTTCAGTTCTAGTTCAGTTCTAGTTCAGTTCTAGTTCAGTTCTAGTTCAGTTCTAGTTCAGTTCTAGTTCAGTTCTAGTTCAGTTCTAGTTCAGTTCTAGTTCAGTTCTAGTTCAGTTCTAGTTCAGTTCTAGTTCAGTTCTAGTTCAGTTCTAGTTCAGTTCTAGTTCAGTTCTAGTTCAGTTCTAGTTCAGTTCTCTAGTTCAGTTTCTAGTTCATCTAGTTCAGTTCTAGTTCAGTTCTAGTGCAGTTCTAGTTCAGTTCTAAGTCAGTTCCAGTTCAGTTCCTAGTTCAGTTGTCTAGTTCAGTTCTAGTTCAGTTCTAGTTCAGTTTCTAAGTTCAGTTCTAGTTCAGTTCTAAGTTCAGTTCTAGTTCAGTTTCAGTTCTAGTTCAGTTCAGTTCAGTTCTAGTTCAATTCTAGTTCAGTTCTAGTTCATTCTAGTTCAGTTCTGAGTTCAGTTCTAGTTCAAGTTCTAGTTCAGTTCTAGTTCAGTTCTAGTTTCAGTTCTAGTTCAGTTCTAGTTCAGTCTAGTTCAGTTCTAGTTCAGTTCTAGTTCAGTTCTAGTTCAGTTCTAGTTCAGTTCTAGTTCAGTTCTAGTTCAGTTCTAGTTCAGTTCTAGTTCAGTTCTAGTTCAGTTCTAGTTCAGTTCAGTTCAGTCTAGTTCAGTTCTAGTTCAGTTCTAGTCAGTTCTAGTTCAGTTCTATTCAGTTCTAGTTCAGTTCTAGTTCAGTTCTAGTTCAGTTCTAGTTCAGTTCTAGTTCAGTTCTAGTTCAGTTCTAGTTCAGTTCTAGTTCAGTTCTAGTTCAGTTCTAGTTCAGTTCTAGTTCAGTTCTAGTTCAGTTCTAGTTCAGTTCTAGTTCAGTTCTAGTTCAGTTCTAGTTCAGTTCTAGTTCAGTTCTAGTTCAGTTCTAGTTCAGTTCTAGTTCAGTTCTAGTTCAGTTCTAGTTCAGTTCTAGTTCAGTTCTAGTTCAGTTCTAGTTCAGTTCTAGTTCAGTTCTAGTTCAGTTCTAGTTCAGTTCTAGTTCAGTTCTAGTTCAGTTCTAGTTCAGTTCTAGTTCAGTTCTAGTTCAGTTCTAGTTCAGTTCTAGTTCAGTTTAGTTCTAGTTCATTTCTAGTTCAGTTCTAGTTCAGTTCTAGTTCAGTTCTAGTTCAGTTCTAGTTCAGTTCTAGTTCAGTTCTAGTTCAGTTATAGTTCAGTTCCAGTTCAGTTCTAGTTCAGTTCTAGTTCAGTTCTAGTTCAGTTCTAGTTCAGCAAAATGAAAAATTATTTTTTTTTTTTTTTTTTTTGACCTATCGCATGCTGAAGTAGTTTGCTTTATGAAAGGATTTTCTAATAAAAGTGACAAATAATACTAATAATAATAATATATTATTATTATTTTCTGTTTTCCTATTAAATCGTGACAATAAAAAAGTGGTTTATTAACAAAACACAAAAACACAACAAAATAAATACAAGTGTAATTTAAATTAAAATAAAATTTATTCAAATTTTAACCGAATTTGGGCAAAACATGATATTATTTTTTATTGAATATAAATAAATATTGGTTTTTGTGAAGTTTTCTTTCGATCGGTTTTTTTAAGTTTGTTTGTGTGTGTAAGTAAAAATAAATAACAAAAAATGCAATAATAAAAATAATAATAAATACAAATACCAATATGTATAAACTAAATGGAATTAAAACACACATACAAATAAACATATTGTAAATACAAAATTAACATACATACATATGTATGTAAAATATGAATGTACGTACAGATGTAAGTATGTAGAGGTATGTAGGAAAAACATAGCTATGTAATATTAATACAAATAAATACTCTAACCAATTCACTGACATAAATGACTTTCATTTTACACACTCACAAATGTAACATTCGGTTGTTGTTTTTGTGGGTTTGGGCCTGGTTGGGCTGGTATCAGCAAAATAAAATCAAACAGAATGATATGAAAATTAACGTAATCATTAGAAGTTGGTAAAATCAACATCATCATCGTCATCAATGACAACAACAATAATATAAGATAATGACTAAAATAACAACAATAAGGGCAAAACGACATCAACACAAAATTTAAATACGCGCGAGGCAGTTTTTGTAAATGATGGTAAAGAAGCGGAAAAAAGTATTGAATATTTAATGCAACAATAACAAAACAATAGCAGAAAAAAATATTTGTTTTATTTAGAGGAAAAGTAAATACAAAAATTAAATAACGAAAAAGTGAAAAAACACAATACATAATAAATAAACAAAAAAGAACATATTGGTTAGCTGGTGCTGATGAAGTCGAACAAATATTTACAGGGAATCTGCACTGTGATCTAGTTTAGTTCTAGTTCAGTTCTAGTTCAGTTCTAGTTTAGTTCTAGTTCAGTTCTAGTTCAGTTCTAGTTCAGTTCTAGTTCAGTTCTAGTTCAGTTCTAGTTCAGTTCTAGTTCAGTTCTAGTTCAGTTCTAGTTCAGTTCTAGTTCATTTCTAGTTCAGTTCTAGTTCAGTTCTAGTTCAGTTCTAGTTCAGTTCTAGTTCAGTTCTAGTTCAGTTCTAGTTCAGTTCTAGTTCAGTTCTAGTTCAGTTCTAGTTCAGTTCTAGTTCAGTTCTAGTTCAGTTCTAGTTCAGTTCTAGTTCAGTTCTAGTTCAGTTCTAGTTCAGTTCTAGTTCAGTTCTAGTTCAGTTCTAGTTCAATTTAGGCAGATTGTGCTGATGAAGTCGAACAAATATTTACAAGGAATCTGCACTGTGATCTAGTTTAGTTCTAGTTCAGTTCTAGTTCAGTTCTAGTTCAGTTCTAGTTCAGTTCTAGTTCAGTTCTAGTTCAGTTCTTGTTCAGTTCTTGTTCAGTTCTAGTTCAGTTCTAGTTCAGTTCTAGTTCAGTTCTAGTTCAGTTCTAGTTCAGTTCTAGTTCAGTTCTAGTTCAGTTCTAGTTCAGTTCTAGTTCAGTTCTAGTTCAGTTCTAGTTCAGTTCTAGTTCAGTTCTAGTTCAGTTCTAGTTCAGTTCTAGTTCAGTTCTAGTTCAGTTCTAGTTCAGTTCTAGTTCAGTTCTAGTTCAGTTCTAGTTCAGTTCTAGTTCAGTTCTAGTTCAGTTCTAGTTCAGTTCTAGTTCAGTTCTAGTTCAGTTCTAGTTCAGTTCTAGTTCAGTTCTAGTTCAGTTCTAGTTCAGTTCTAGTTCAGTTCTAGTTCAGTTCTAGTTCTAGTTCAGTTCTAGTTCAGTTCTAGTTCTAGTTCAGTTCTAGTTCAGTTCTAGTTCTAGTTCAGTTCTAATTGAGTTCTAGTTGAGTTCTGGTTCAATTCTAGTTCAATTCTAATTCAGTTATTATGTTCTAATTTCGATTTCTTCAGTAGCATTTCATCTTATCTCAACTGTATAATAATAATTATTTTTTGAGGAATGATTTCTATTCTTCTTAACATTTATCTTTATTAAGATAAACCCCATTTATTTGGATTTAATCTTCCAAACAAACTACTGTTTAGTAGCTGGCGCTCACATGTTTGATTACAATGATGAGAATTACAATAGAAAAAGATAAAAATAAACATACAAACAGAAAAATATGAAGAAATGAAAGAAAAAAGAAAATTAATTCTATAGAATATTTGACTTGATTTGTTTATTTATTTGTTGTTATTGGTTGGTTGTTCTTTGTACGACGACAAGTGCTGTGGCACTATGTTGTGTGCCTCTTGAGTATTTTGTTTTTGTGTACAAAGATCATTAACATCGATCGATTTGGAGGCCTGATTAACTATTATTGATTAGCATATCAAAAAAAATGTACACTTTGTGTTTGTTGATTTGTATTAGAAGAGTTAGTTAGTACAAGTGGTGTGTGTTATAGCTGTGAATGTTTATATGTAAATCCAACTATTTTGATTATTATGTATGAGGTAACATGTTGTAAATCTATAGACAATAGCAACAATACAAGAATGTGAATGAATGTTGTTGTGGGGATTAAAACCTTCGTTTTGTGTGTGTGTGTGTTGCTTTGTGAAAATTAAAAATAAAGAATATTACCACAAACAACATTGACTTCGACATCATATTGTATTTATTGGGGCTCTATTTGGCCATGCTTATCATGTACATTTATAAAGAAAGGAGAAAACAACATGGAAAATGAAATACAATAATAATAACAGAAAATATCAACAAAAATACATACTAATATTATTAATATTAACAACAGCAGCAGCAATAACAACAATTTATAAGAACTGTTGGAAAATTAAAACCAACAAATGTTTATTTTTCCAATCAAATAAAATTTGTTTTTATTTTATTAAACGTGAGTCTCCTATTTATACTGTACAACATTATAATGCAGGGGTGTAGTGTGTTCGTGCTAATGTTTGCTATGCTTCGGAAATAATAGCTTTACATTATCATTTCTTGACTTGACTTTTTGACAATTCCCATTATCGTTTGAATCACTTCTTGCGTCAAAATTATAATGCCTGTACTAAGCTAATTAACTCCGTATTTTATCCAGCCTTGAAGACCCAAAGTCTATTATTCCAGAGCTTAAGGAACAGCTTATTGAAGGTGGTCAATTTTTACCTATGGGACCAGTTGCTACATTTAATGATCTTCTTCACTGCTTGCGAGTTCGCCAAATGATTTAACGATATCCGTCCTAAGCCAATTATAAGACTTTGCTTCCTTCTTAAAGTCTTAAGAGAGTCTCAGTAGTCGAATTGCTTAAAAACTATTCCAAATCCCTCGATTATCCCGGTTCAGTTTATGATGATTTAACTATTTGAACAAACTTTTCTGCTTGCGAATTTGAAGGGTGCCTACTAGACCCTGGTACCAAATTGACACCAAACTGTTTATAATTTTTCAATAACATCCGTTATCAAACTATATACATACGTACGACAACATTATGTAATGTTGACAACATTGCAACAATTCGTTGTCGAAATCTAAATTAATACACATCCGTTGTCTAAATGTTAACAAACGTGGTAAGCTCACTATTGACTGAAACAATCCATTGCCAATAGTGAGCTTACCACGTTTGTTAAAATTTGGACAACGGATGTGTATATAATTTAGATTTCGACAACGAATTGTTGCAATGTTGACAACGTTGTGTAGTCAACATTACTTAGTGTTGTCGTTTGACAACGGATGTTATTGAAAAATCATAAAATATTTGGTGTCAATTTGGTACCAGGCGTGTATATTTCTTTTTCCCTCTGTGTAGGATTCACTTGAGTGATTTCCTTATATAGGACGTAGGAACTGAGTATAGTCTGATTTTGACAAGTATTTTCCTAATCTGTATTTGGTTTTTTGAGATTTTCTGTGACATTGTTTGATGTCATAGGCTGTTATATAGACGATGTTAAGTGATTGGACCAATTGGTTTTGGATTTTAATTCGTTGGCTGCAGTATCTATATTGGCGCCTCAGTTTCTAGGGTAATTTTTAAAAGGCCTGCATAAAACAAGATCCTTCAATCTGAAATTTATTTAATTTCCAAAAAATAAATGATCGTTATTAGTCAACGCAAAGAGTTCAAGATCCTGATACGCCCAATGCTGATATATATAGAACGAGTTTAGTCATTATTGTTCAATCTTTGTCTGCAATGGATTTGATTTCAACTGGAGATTGCGATCGGTTCCGTAGAGCGTAGGGTAGGGTATGGATTTCGTCTGATAACAGAAGTATTGAACATTTCTTCATACTCCAGGAAGTGGAGTCTCCGGGATGTTGGATCTGTAAAGCTAACAATTTTTTTGGTTTCTTTAATACACGTAGTCTACTATACAGTCGGTCTAGATTGACTAGACCCTAGTTTCTTAATTGTTTTTATCGAAAATTTTCCCTTTATTTGTTTGTTTTAATTATAATGATTTCGTCTATTTTTGATGTGTTTTAAACATTTCTTTTGTTTTAAAAATTCGTTGTGTGTTTTGTTTTTTCAATTCTTTAACATAAATGGGGAGTTTACTACCGTGTAGTTTTTACATCTTTTCCCTATAATAGTAATCGTTTGAGTATAAATTATTTAAATTAGTGTGAGAAAAACATGCACTTTTAACAGAAAAAAAATATTATTATTTTATTTACATGTCACTGTCATCTGTTTAAATGATACATTGGCCGGGTACGTTCCAGCTCTTTGCTTGCTATGAAGATACAGAGAAGAAGAATTTCTTATGTCATTTTTGTTGGTTTCAACTTAATTATGGAAATTTTTAATCTTAGCATCCATTTGTGCTCATATGTATGTGTAGTTATAAAGTACAGTTAAGCTCAGTGTTGTAAAGGAATTAGTTGATGATTAAGAAGAAATATTACTTCAGTACATGATGCTCTTCCTAGATATTGAAATCATGCTAATATATTTGTGGAAAATTTTAACCTTTGACCATTGTTATGGACGTATTTAACTTTTTGTTTAATACTAGAATGAAGATTAATAGTTAACCAGTATTGATTCTCTAACTCTTAGTTCCTAAAACTTCCTAAATAAATAGAAATTTTTATTTAATTTTTTTTAAAAATTTTATTATAAATCATTTACTAAACACGGACAAAACAGCCAGGCTGTTACAAGAAATTTTCTATGAAAACTAATTGAAATCTTAAAAATAAACTAAAAATTATCATTAAAACGTTTAAAAAGCTAAAGATTTTCTCGCTTTCACGGAGGTTTTCGCAGTATAAGGAACAGCACGAACCTCACTAAGACGCTTCTTTTTCACTTCCAAACAGTAGTTAGGTTCTACCGTGCACAAAGGTGTAGCTGGAACATAATTAGACAAGTCTTCTTTGGTTTTCAGATTGCCAAGTAAATGTTTAGCCAAAGTAGTAGTAGTTTCCATTTTAGCAATTTTGTTTTCCGAAATAATTCTAACAAACAACTATAGATGTTTCTAGTAAAAAGGTTGAAGAACAACTGATGTCCTTTCCTCAATTCGTAGGCAGTTTATATACTGAGAAAAGGCTCATTGAAAAGGTGGCTTAGTTTAGAATAAGGAACTACTGCAGAAAACTACCTGTATTTTTTCACAATTGGCATATTAGCTACCTGCTGACCTAACTTATTAGGAAGTGTTTTAAGGGATTAAGGATTTCTTACTGCAAAAATTTCCTTTATTATTTTTGGATTTTCCTAATTTGCATTTAGTAAGAATTATAGGTTTTATGTTATTATACCAAAATTACATTTAGTACTAAGAACTAAATAAATTTCCTGTTTAAACAGATGTTTTTAAAACCTGGAAAATTAAGGTTTTGAGATTAAAACATACACATAATTATAGCTAAAATTCTACTGCTAAAAATAGTAAAACTATTTAACAGCTAAACTTACACTCTTTTAAACTCTGTCCAATTAAAAATATCATTTAATTTACAAACATTTATAGCAAGTGGTTTGGGGGGGAGCTCTGTAGGTACAATTTACAAGGAAACGATTTTATTCTAAAGATAAAATACAACAACAAAACAAGTTTGTCTTCTATCTCAAAAGGTGGAAAAAAATTCAGCAGTAACAATAACAACAAAACATTGTAAATTAGCTTAATTTGATTTGTAATCAAATTAAGATAATTTTCTATTGATTATGCGTAAAATTTTTTGAAGTGTATAATGTGGAAAAAAAAAACAAAAATAATTTATGTCTTTCTGTAATGTAAAACATTTATAATAAAATGTACAGATACAAAGCTACTTATACTTAATAGTACAAACATATTTATGTAAAAATCATTTAATTAGTAAGTAGGTTAATTGATAATTACTCGAGTAATGAAAATTGTGAAAAATACTAAGAACAATGTTTCTATAAAATCTTATACAATATTATAAGATACTTTTGTTGAAAAAAATTAAGAATTTTATCCATAGTATAGTGCAGAGAGTTTTCACAAAAGTTATGTTTTTTCGACTCTCGATGGCTGAAGTGTCGGCTTGACCATGCTTGCTTCTTCGCTAGTAAATTGTTTTTTAATGAATTTAGACATATGTATTAACTAGCAGACAACATTCTTGTCTTTAGTCAGGAGACACTTATCGATCTTTTAAGCAGAACTGATAAAAGAGCTAGAACCCTAGTTTGCTATTAATTCCTTACAAATGATCTACCCAGACTAATGACGATCTAAAGAGAACTTTTAGTCCATTTTTGGAAAGATCAACTGAGTTATGGTAAATGAAAGTGAAAAGTTTCGGGAGTCTCTTCTTAGTGGCTGAAAAATTACAAACAAATCTCAGACAGAGGAAATATTAGATGATCGAGTTGATGATATTATCTGATAGTTTAGACTTACAATATCCTATAAATTTTGCGAGTCACTGATAGAGAACACATTAGAAGCAAACTCCTATTCATTGTTGAAAATATTGACGTAAAGAAAGATCGCGTAAAGAGAGTTTCAAATCTTTGGAGCCTCTTACCAGCAGCCGAATAATGCAAACCGATCTTAGAGAGCTTGTTCGTTGATCGAGAAGATGGTACTTTTGTATACTAAAAGAAGATACGTTCCGAGAAAGAAGACAACATTATTTTCTCTAATCAGGGGACACTGATCTATCTTTCTGACAGAACTGATAAAAAAGCTTGAACCCTCGCTTCCTATTAATTCCCTACTAACGATCTATGCAGACTAATGTCAAGGTTTGCGACGATCTTAAAAGAAATTTCAGTCCATTCTTGAAAAGATTGATTATGGTAGATGAAAGTGAAAAGTTTATGGAGTCTCTTCTCATTGGCTGTGAAATTGCAAAGAAATCTCAGTAAGAGTAAAGCTTAGTTGATCGAGTTTTTGATATTTTCTGTTGAAAAGTCTATGAAACCCTCTAAAATCATCCGAAAAATCCAAACCGATCTTAGTTAGCGAGTTATTTCATTGATCGAAAAAATTACATTTTCTATTTCCAAGAATTCTTTCAATTTCCTACACGATCAAGGAAACACTGTAGAAGGATGAATCTAATGTTTATACATATATAGAATTTTTCCAGCAGTCAAAGGAAAGATGTTCCGATATCATACAGAGGATCTGTTTATTGATCGAGATAATAACCCTGATAAGCAAATATTTACCAAAATCGGGAAAATCTTAGTTTCATATAAGTCTAAAGGATACTGCCGATATTCATAATGATAGGGCCTAATTTGACCCTAGCCCTCATACAAAGTCCCCTTCATAAAACGACTTGAAGGTGAAGGAAATTCACTTTTAAACACTAGTATCGCAATCTACACAAATAACTTTAATGTGATCGTAAATGACTCTATCAAAATTTATACGGATAGGACCATATTTATCTTAACCCCCATATAACCCTTCTTTCAGAAAATTACTTTTTTAACCACATTTTTAACATACTCACTAGTGTAGGGTATCATATGTTCGGCCATTTCCGACTATACAGAGTAACTTGCTTGGTATAAATTATACTAAGGTGAAGATTTACAGATCCGGGTGAAGAAAGATCATACAATGTCGATTATTTTGACCACCAGCTTACTGGATACATGTAACAGTTGGCAGATCCTTTTAACTTCAGTAATATACATCAAGATTTTGTTTTAAAAAGAGTCTTAATATAAGTCGTTATTTGATCACAGCAGAAGAAATTGCTATGGGACAAAGTGCAAGAATCTGTTTACCGATAAAGGATCAATGAAAGAAAAAGGATAATCTTAAGCTAACAAGGCTTTCTCCTGCCCACATGGTATAGGATTAAATCGTATACGTACGTCTTTTCTTCAAGACAAGGGAAGACCATAGGTTTAGTGGAAGATAAAGGAGACAATTTCGAGAAGCTTTATATACCTATTGTATACACAACTTCGGAGATGAAGATTTCGAAAATTCCAGAAAAATCTGGCAATTGTTCTTAAATCGTGCAGATTGGTATTAATTGCTCGAAGTGTGATAGAAACAGCTTAGGTATGGGTTTTCTAAGCCAGTGGACTTGGACATTCATAAAGTACAAAGTCATGTGACAGTTTAGAAGTCTCAATCTAAAGTAAAAGAAGAAAATAGACAGGTTTTCGTTTCACATAATGTCAGATGCTATACAAGAAAATCAAATTTCTAACACTTTACAATTAACCCACTTACATAAGCATATTTTAAACAATACAAAGCCCAGTGAAAAAGAACCCATCTTCGCTTTAACATATGAATTTATTTGCATATCATTAGTTATTGTTTGTATGTAGATTTTTATTTAAGAATAAAAATAAATAAAACAACAAACAAAAAAAAAATTGTTTTAACAACAAGAACAAAAATTTAAATAAAAAAACTCACAAAGAATTATATATAGACTATATACAAAAATGATCTGACAAAAGGTTTCAACATTTATTGTTTTTTTTATAATTTTTAATAAGAATTTTAAAGAACAAAAAATAAAAATTAACACTTTGTAAACCCGATATAATTCACATACTGTTACACATATACACACCAGCACATTCATATAGCACATGTAAATAAATATTTATAAAAATTGTTTAAAGTAGTTAAATAATGAAATATATAATTGGTTAAAAAAAGTTTCTTTTGTTGGGACAACAAAGACACTTTTAACGGATTAAAAAGGGATTTGCATTGTATTATTAATTAAGTTTTTAAACTGGACAGAATTTATTAATTCAGACATAATATGAAGAATTATATAATTCAAGGTCATGCAAGATATGCAAACATACATACATTTGCATAAAATATATTAACTTTTGGCACTTTCTGTTTGTATTCTAATATTAAGCTTTTTACCTCCCCAACTCCCCCCTTGGAGCCGTCACTAAAGACCTCTGTATTTACGGATTTGCTTACAGTGCTTAAACCACATCAGTATAACACACACACACTCACATAAATTACAAACTACAAAAAAAAAAACCAACATGTTTAATGAAATAAAGTATAAATAATAAATTGTCCCTTTTAACATTTTTTCTCGTTAATTTGAGTAGATTTATTAAAAACATTATAATTATACAATTTTTATGTTTATTTTTTTAAATGCAACATTTCTGTATTAATTTATTTGTTGTCGTTGTTGTTTTATTAATTTTTTTTCTTCTCATTCACGTTTTTAAAACAATTGTAACGTATAAATTAAAATTAGTTTTCGTGTTCTCATTTCATCAGTGAGTAGTCGGTCGGTCGGTCGCACTGATACGTGACATGAATTATTAATAATTTTTGCCTTTTTACAAAATTGATTAATTAACAGTTTTTTTTGTTTTGTTTGTTAAATGAAATGAAAACTAGAAATGGAATTAATATCATTTTAACAAAGTTAAAATTTAAAACAATAAAATAAGGATTAAATTGTTTATGCTAAAAGTACTGGCTATACCCAGTGTGCTTCGCTACCCTCATCGTAATGACATAAAATAAATGTATATATAACTGCGATATCAAGAAGTCCCCTTTTATAGATTTTCATACTTGTATCTAGGTTCAATATCGAAAATCTATGAAAGTCCCCTTTCAATAAGGGCCCTATAAGTTGATTTGATGATCCTAGGCTCAATTTTACAGGAAATTAAAAAAAATGCAGTCAGAGAACGAAAAAGTACCAGACAGTGCCTTTTTATAGATTTCCAATAAATCAGGATGATGCAAAAAATTCCTCTCATACAGATTTTTGTACAATCAGCTCCCTTTTATGCGTGTCCAATTTTATGTTTTTGGGTTCAATATTATAGAAAATTCGAACAGTATTAGTAAATTTTCGTTTAATCAGGACACTTCGTGTTTAATCAATGTTTATATATTCAATGTTTTAGAAAACTTAAAAAGTACCAGTTAAAGTACGAAAAAGTAAAAAACACTCTTTTATTTAATTTCATGTTCTTAAGTTCAGTATTATAGAAAATTAAAAAAGTACCAATTAAAGAACAAAAAAGTGCCATAAAATACTCCATTTTAAATTTTCATTCACTCAAGTCCCTGATTGCTTAGTATTATGTTTATAAGTTCATTATAGTAGAAAAGTTAAAAAGTACCAAAAGGTCCCGTTTTATATGTTCTCATTTACCCCGGCCTATACATGCTTAATTTCATGTTTCTAGATTCAATATTATAGAAAACTTAAAAAGTACCAGTTAAAGAACGAAAAAGTACCAAAAAGTCCCCTTTTATCGATCAACATGCTTAATTTCATGTTTCTATGTTCAATATTATAGAAAATTGATAAAGTACCTTTTGAAGAACGAATAAGTACTAAAAAGTCCCCTTTTATAGGTTCTCAATAACTCCAGGCTCCACATGCTTAATTTCATGTTTATAGGATCAATATTATAAAAAACACAAAAAGTACCAGTCAAAGAACGAAAAAGTGCCAAAAAGTCACCTTTTATAGGTTTACATTTACTCCGAAATCTACATACTTTATTTCATGTCTCTAGGTTCAATATTGTAGAATATTAAAAAAGTACATCTGAAGAAAGAAAAAGTACCAAAAAAATCCTCTTTTATATATTCTCACTTAATTCGGGCTGTATGAAGCATTTTGTAACCGGATTATTTTCAGTCTACAAAAATCCTTTATTGGATCATATCTGCACCCAATATACACAACAATCGAGAAACCATGGGTAGATCTTTAATCACTCTGTACATAAAAATCCTTTATACTTGCAATCTCGAAATTGGATTAAAAGTCAAATTCATCTATTATTGGGCGGTAAAAGAACTAAGTAAATAATTTTTGTAATTAAGAAATGTTGATCACTTTCCTGATTGATTGATTTTTATATGAAACACATAATATCGGCTATAGGCACTTTCATAATGCTCCAAGATCAAAAGTAATAAAAATTCAAGGGCATTCACATTTCCCATCAAAAAACCGACGTAACAACACTCCAAAAAGTAAGTAATTAATATCATTCGAAGGGAAAATAATCCAAATTACTTGTTTCGAAGGGATGAACTGACCACGAATATCCACCTTAAGCTGGGCTCAACCGAGAAGGTTGAATGAAGACGAAAATTCCTAAGTATTTATATTGAACCCTATTTCCTGCAGAAGACAAGTGAGGTTTAATCTCTGATCGGAAATTGGAATGAAGATACCACTTCGAGGACAGGATCAACAAGGCATAACGTTGCCGGACGCAATATAGGAGAACCATAAGCACTAAAACCAATATAAACTTATACTTCTATAATCTTATGGAGTTTAGCAAACATGCTGGATCATGGTGCACTAAATATATCAAACAAGGCTTTGGCTGAAGTTTTGAATTGAAGTCTGTTTCCAGTACAAGACAGGAGAGAGAAGTGTAATCCATGATCGGAAATTAAAATGGATATACCACATTGAGTCGTTGCCGGATGTAATGTAGGAGAACCATAAGCACTAAAACCCTATCTTATAATGTTCGGCAAAAATGCTGGATCATGGTGCACTGAATATATCAAACATGGTTCTGGCTGAAGGTCTGAACCACTTAAAGCTCCACTCCTAACCCTGTTTCCTGTGCAAGAAATGAGAGGGAAGAGTAATCCGTGATCGGAAATTAAAATGGATATATCACATCAAGAACTAGATCAACAAGGCACATCGTTGCCGGACGCAATGTAGGAGAACCATAGGCGCTAAAATCCTTTAGTCCAATATAAACTTATACTTATGAAGCTGGCGCCTATTGGAACATAAGAATATATAAAATACAAGACGTCACATATAGTCGAACGGTTCTTAACTTTAGGGACTCGGCAAAGATTGTTATAGGACACAGACTTGAAGACTACACACAAATATTTGACGTGCAAGATCGCCCAGTTGCGTCGAAGAAACTGAGTTTCTGAACATCGGCTGATAAAACCTTCAAAGCACACTATAATAGCATATTCCCTCCATCTTTTATCAATTGAAAAATCAGTGATAATCTGCGACCACTTATGTGTTCCATCAAAAAGATTAAATATCAGATAAAGAACAATACTTTTCCGTTTCTTTACATGTTCTTTTAAAGTCACTAACAATATGAACAAATATTTAAATATCTCTAATTTTTAAATCAAAAGGAAAATCAAATAATTTTTATTTAAAAAAAAACTTTTAATTTAATTTATTCACAAATATGTTTTCCCAAGTAAAAATCATATGAATAGAGTTTTGCCAAATGGCTATTACTTCTTAAACTTGGTTGTATGACGAAAGGGTTCAAAAAACGCCTTAAGGAATTTAAAATACTAAACGATACAACACATTTTAACACAGACTACATACACGTAAAGAAATTATTTAAAATTTGAAATTTTGCAGATGTCGCCAACATATTATATATGATCACAGCACACATATGATATGTTTGTGGAAATCATTTAATGATTGCGAAATGAAATCATAATATGTTGTCCCTAAATTATATTAATACGAAATATTATAAAAGCTTGCTGTAACATAATATGGTTGCAGCAACTAAACTAAACAATACAGACATAATTTACATAATATTTTCTGTCATAGTATTTCTCTGGCTGTTATACACACAATTTAAAAAGCAACACATTGAAAACTCCTAGAAAAATATATTTAAAAAATTTCCAAAAAAAAAAAAACAGTTTTCTTTTTTTCTAATTTGACCTTTAGCCACAATTGCACAGATAAGAATAAAAGAAAATTTTACACATTTATTTTGAAAGCACACTCCTGCCCTCTTCATCTTATTCCCTAAATTTTTATGACATTCATATTTTATTTTCTAAAATAATTTTTGCAGTTACTGCAAACACATTCGCATGTGATAAACAGTGGAATTGAAGAAAACCAAAACTTAATAGCGAACTTTTCTATTGTTTTCTTAATAAATCATTTCTTTACCACTGTCTGACATCATGACAAAGTCAGCAAATTGTCAGTAGTAATTCAAAATCTATTACATATTCGTGCGACAACATTTGTAAATTTCTTTAAAATATGTTCCACTGTTTGCGGGTAAGTAAGTATGCATGTGTCAGGATATGAAAGGTTGTTGGTTACAAATTGTCTGTGTATTTGCCAGTTTGTTTGTTTGCATGTATGTAGAATTTTCCTAATCCTGCTTTAGCACAAAAAATTTCACAAATAAAAAAAAATGTTGTTTCTTTTTCTTTCTTCTGGTTTTTTAACATTTTGTACAAGTGAAAGTGAATTTAAATATTTTATGACAATTTCTGCTTGGTTACAGACAATTTGTTGCTGCTACTGTGTGTGTGTCTGTCTTACTGTGTGTGTGTTTGTGTGCGTTACTTCATGCCACATAAGTTGCTGGTTGCTTAGTTGTTTGCTGTTGTCTGGCTTGTTAGTTGTAAATATTATTTCACATATTTTTGTCTTTTGCTGTTGTTGCTGTTGTCAGTTTGGTAGATTTTGCAAAATAGAAAATTATTGTTGGAAGGAGATGCAAACAAAAATCCAACAAAAAAATTCATATTATAAAAATAATAAGAAAAACCCACATAGACACCATAAAACCATTGTATAACCAAATACAAAAACTATAATACTACGAAATATAGTAGTCATATCAACACATAGACTTACGTTCCTAAATAATTCCAACATTATATAGAAAGGTACAATTTGAACAGTCTGTTAAGGATTGTATTCATAAAGGGATTTCGAATTAGCAAAACTAACAGATATTTTCAAGGACTTTGGAGCATTAAGAACAAAACAAATTGTAATTTACTGTGTCAACTCAAATTATTATCTCTTTCAAATACCTCATGATTTATCAACATCCTCTACGTTGTATTCTTAAAAGAATTTTCTTCGATATCTTTGAATCAGTCCGCAATCCACAGATTCTAAAAAAACCTTCAATAGCTTCAAACACGGAACGAGAGGATACCGAACATTTCACGTTTTACAAAAATCCAAGGTGTTCAATATTAAAGCAAAACAGTATAAAGGGAGTTTCTTGGATCTCTCATTCCTTTTTTATACTTTTCCTATTCCTTTCCTACTTCTTTCCTATTCCTTAACCATTTCTTTAATATAACTTTTGACCGGTATCACCTTCAAACGGATTACACAAATTCAAGTGTTTAAAAAGCAAAACAATATAGAGGGAACTTCTTGAAATACCTCATTCCTTTCCTAACAATATTTCTTTCTTATTCCATTCCTATTCCTTTCATATTCCCTTCCTATTCCTTTCCTACTACTTTCTATTCCTTTCCTACTACTTTCTATTCCTTCCTATTCCTATTCCTTTCCTTTCCTATTCCTTTCCTATTCCTTTCCTATTCCTTTCCTATTCCTTTCCTATTCCTTTCCTATTCCTTTCCTATTCCTTTCCTATTCCTTTCCTATTCCTTTCCTATTCCTTTCCTATTCCTTTCCTATTCCTTTGCTATTCCTTTCCTATTCCTTTCCTATTCCTTTCCTATTCCTTTCCTATTCCTTTCCTATTCCTTTCCTATTCCTTTCCTATTCCTTTCCTATTCCTTTCCTATTCCTTTCCTATTCCTTTCCTATTCCTTTCCTATTCCTTTCCTATTCCTTTCCTATTCCTTTCCTATTCCTTTGCTATTCCTTTCCTATTCCTTTCCTATTCCTTTCCTATTCCTTTCCTATTCCTTTCCTATTCCTTTCCTATTCCTTTCCTATTCCTTTCCTATTCCTTTCCTATTCCTTTCCTATTCCTTTCCTATTCCTTTCCTATTCCTTTCCTATTCCTTTCCTATTCCTTTCCTATTCCTTTCCTATTCCTTTCCTATTCCTTTCCTATTCCTTTGCTATTCCTTTCCTATTCCTTTCCTATTCCTTTCCTATTCCTTTCCTATTCCTTTCCTATTCCTTTCCTATTCCTTTCCTATTCCTTTCCTATTCCTTTCCTATTCCTTTCCTATTTCTTTCCTATTCCTTTCCTATTTCTTTCCTATTCCTTTCCTATTCCTTTCCTATTCCTTTCCTATTCCTTTCCTATTCCTTTCCTATTCCTTTCCTATTCCTTTCCTATTTCTTTCCTATTCCTTTCCTATTCCTTTCCTATTCCTTTCCTATTCCTTTCCTATTCCTTTCCTATTTCTTTCCTATTCCTTTCCTATTCCTTTCCTATTCCTTTCCTATTCCTTTCCTATTCCTTTCCTATTCCTTTCCTATTCCTTTCCTATTCCTTTCCTATTCCTTTCCCATTCTTTTCCCATTCCTTTCCTATTCCTTTCCAATTCCTTTCCAATTCCTTTTCTACTCCTTTCCTACTCCTTTCCTACTCCTTTCCTCTTCCTTTCCTATTCCTTTCCTATTCCTTTCCTATTCCTTTCCTATTCCTTTCCTATTCCTTTCCTATTCCTTTCCTATTCCTTTCCTATTCCTTTCCTATTCCTTTCCTATTCCTTTCCTATTCCTTTCCTATTCCTTTCCTATTCCTTTCCTATTCCTTTCCTATTCCTTTTCTATTCCTTTTCTATTCCTTTCATAGTTTTTTGCTTATTCCTTTTCCAAAAATCATTTTAGTTGAAGTTCTTATAAATAAACTTAAAGAAATAACTCCTTTAAAGTTCTAAGACCCATTACACTTAAACACATGGGCTGATTTTTACTTTGTACTCAGACGCAGACATTTCATACTCAGGTGACAGCTGCACTAAATGTGCGTAAGTTGGTAGAGATTTTCGAGTTAGTTCTTTCACACAAAAAAGCCAAAAGGGAGAGATGTAACTAAAATGTAAATGGATGGATGAATGGTCGGATGGGTTGAATGAATGAATAAGTGAGTGAATGGATGAATGAATGAATGGAGAAGAAGAACATGGTTTTGTTTCGGTTTGGTTAAGTTGTGTTTTGCTTTTTTATGTAAAACATATGGAATAAACGGAATATTGGTTTTTAGTATGTATATATTTCATACAAAAAAATATTATAAATGTTAAAGATTATCGGTTTTGTACACTCCTACTACAACCTTTTATTAAATCTTTTATATGTATGTAGAGTATGTATAATAAATGTTCCGTTACTTATAAAACATAGAAAAGGAAATAAATGTATCTCTGTGATTTTGTTATGTATAGATATATAATTTTTGCTGTCATATGAAATTCTTTAGAAAAATATGTCATATTTTAAATTAGTATTGAAATTTTTATTTATACAAATCAAGTATGAATTTTTATGACCTGTTAAATGTGTGTGATTACAAATGAATACGAATTAGATATTGACATATGGTTTTAATAACATTTTAGCAACAATTTGTTCTAACATATACTATTTTAGAATTGAATATTTCTATAAATGGGAAAAAACAAGAATTGACAATTAAATAATCATTTAATTCAGGCGAGTAAAATCATCATTAAATATGAATACAAAATGTATGCATTTTTACAAAAATATAATTATGTTTTAAAAGGAGATAAATAGTTAAATAGGGTGTATTTATTGGGAAGGGGCTAAATTAACTTTTATAGATTCTACACTTCGATCCTATTGCACCCCGACAACAGTTAGAGGGACATGTAACAAATTTTGGAAAAAAAGGCATTTAAATTTCTCATATCACATCCGACACCTCTCTCCTTTCAAAAGCACTAAATTACTATATTTCCGCTCCAAAGGATTTAAATTTTAGGCGACAACTAAAACATTAATATAAAATTAAATACATATATTATACAAATGTCACTAAAAATGTCAACGATGATTTAATTGTATGTATTTATTACCACTTAAAATCCCCACCCAATCAAATACAATCATCAACCAAACATCAGTCGAGAAACATCCAAAATATTGTTTAGTGGACAAATTTGGAAATTTTATATTTTGTGTAATTAAATTTTTAAAAATTTGTTCTCATCATAATAAATATGTGCAGCAAAAAAAACGAAACACACAACTAAAAATTTATGACTTTTTTTGTTGCTATCGGCTGGCTGGTTGGCGGTGGCTGCTGTTAATGTTTTCCCATTGTTACTGCTGCTGCTGCTGCTAACTTAGTTGTTAAGGATATTGCTACTACAACACCAACAATAATGAAACTCAGTCTCTGTCATAAACTCCCCAACAATGATTTAAAGTTTTTAATGAATTATAACAAACGTAAAATGAATAGAAAATCTACAAATTACGACTAAAATTTATATTCAAAAATATTTTATTTTTTCGGTTTTTGTATTTTAATCATAAATTCCCTTCGAAAAAATATGAGAAAATATACATAAAAACAACAACTAAAACGACAGCCATAAAAACAACGTAGTACATATATATATATATAAAAAAACGTCATTAGAGTTATGAGTGCATTTACCTCTAACTGTGGCTGACTATTTAAAATATGGACATCATCAGTGTTGAATGAATGGTTGGGGGAAAAAAGTAATTTAATTTTTTATTGCATTAATTTTGGGTTTTAAAACAGGAATAATTAGATAAAATCAGAAAAGTGTAACATTTCTTGAAGGAGCTACAGCCAAAGGGTCGGAAAATTACATCTCTTCGCATGAGAGCTAGTTTGAAATGAAAACAGGAATAGCAGAATTTAAAATATAAAGGTTCAATTTTCCCAGAAGCCCGAAACTTCTACAGCTATTTGTACTCTTTCTTCCCCTCCACCACATTAATATTTCTTTCCAATTTCCTTTCTATTTATTTCCCACTCCGTTCTTATTCCTTTCATATTCGGTTCTTATTTCTCTCCTATTCCTTTCCTATTCCTTTCCTATTCCTATTCCTTTCCTATTCCTTTCCTATTCCTTCCTTTCCTATTCCTTTCCTATTCCTTTCCTATTCCTTTCCTATTCCTTTCCTATTCCTTTCCTATTCCTTTCCTATTCCTTTCCTATTCCTTTCCTATTCCTTTCCTATTCCTTTCCTATTCCTTTCCTATTCCTTTCCTATTCCTTTCCTATTCCTTTCCTATTCCTTCCTATTCCTTTCCTATTCCTTTCCTATTCCTTTCCTATTCCTTTCCTAATCCTCTCCTATTCCTCTCCTCTCCTATTCCTCTCCTCTCTTATTCATTTTCAATTCTTTTCCTATTTCTTTCCTATTTTTTTCCTATTCCTTTCCTATTCCTTTCTTATTCCTTTCCTATTCCATTCCTATTCCATTCCTATTCCATTCCTATTCCATTCCTATTCCATTCCTATTCCTTTCCTATTCCATACCTATTTCTTTCCTATTCCTATTCATTTCCTATTGTTATTCCTTTCCCATTCCTTTCCAATTTCTATCCTATGTTTGCCTATTCCTTTTGGTTCCTATTCCCTTCCTATTCCTATTCCTTTTCTACTCCTTTCCTATTCCATTCTTATTCTTTTCCTATTGTTATTCCTTTCCGATTCCTATTTTTTCCTATTTCTTTTCGTTCCTATTCCCTTCCTATTCCTTTCCTATTACTGTCCTATTCATTTTCTATTCCTCTGCTATTCCTTTCTTATTCCTTTCCTATTCATTTCGTATTATTATTCCTTTCCCATTCATTTGCTATTCCTTTGCATTGCCATTCGTATTTCTTTCCTATTCCTTTCCTATGCCTTTTCTATGCGTTTCCTATTCCAATGTTATTTTCCTATTCATTTCCCATTCCTTTTCCTATTCCAATCCTATTTCTTTCTTATGCTTTTCTAAAGCATACTTTTGAGGATCTGGTTGCATGGAGATTACGAGAAGAACCGGTTCGTATTAAGTTCTTCATCCTTTAGATATTAGAGAACAACTGAAGTGAGTTTTAAAGATTTTAAATATCTGAGTCTGAGTATATCCTAAGGCTTATGTAATTCAAATACAATCATACATGTTTCTAGCACTAGAAATTATATATTCTCTTGGCCAATATTAAAAATACACCACAAAAAATAACATTAAATAGTCGAAAAAACAAATACACATCAATGAATTTCATATGTAATCGTATGATTGCAATATATTTTAAAATCAATGCAACCGCATGTGAACACAAACGTACACGCATTAAATCATTGAAATCTGAGGACATACAAATATACACACAAACACCCAGCAGCATTGTTGCAACATTACTTTGTGTGACTAATATTTTAGCTTAGCTCAGCTTATAACTCAATCACTGGTCCATCTCTATAACAAAAAATTATAAAAAAAAACAGAAAGTATAAGCCATATCAAGCCACACATACCACACAGCCGCTTTAACACAGAAGGACCGACAAATATTAAATTCACTTACATTCACTTAATGCCACAGCAACAGCAGCAGAAGCAACAACAGCAAAAACTACATACATACGTAAAAATAAAACCCCAATAAATTTGTAACTTTAATTATCTGTGCATGGTAGCAATTTATGACCGAAAATTTATTTATTTGAAACAAATGAACAAAAAACAAAAAAAGACGAAACGAAATACAAATTTTATCATCAATATCTAAAATCTCTCTACAATCTCTAGCAGCAGTGATGGGCAACATAGTTTATACTTTCTTTAATATATGTTGAAAGTAAAGCAGCAGAGAAAGAAAGAACTTTAGTTGTCTTAAAGAGTTGGGAAACCGTTAGGATTTGACGAGCACTTAGTTCTGATAAAATGCCCTTCGTCGATAGTTATACACATGTAAGATGTTATGTGTGTATGCAACATATTGTGGCATGAACAACTAAAATTTCTAATATAAACGCCTAAATCACAATAGTTTGCTTTTCCTAACTAAGTGCCTTGTTGTTTTTGTTTCTATATAAGGTAAAAATTTTATGGGCCGTAAGTAAATGAAAGTTTGAGTGTGTGAGTATCTGTGTGCAACGCATGTAATGTAAGTATGTGAGTGTTTTATATTTAATGCAACATAAATATTTTCATTGATAAAAACCATACTAAAAATCTAAATCCAAACCAAATGTTTCGACAAAACTTTGCCACACACTTACTCACAGACTCACACACAGTCACCAGTTAAATTAGAATTGAAGTGAACAAAGTGATTTTTTTATTTGGGGGGTTTTTTCCTACTTAATTTAATCTCTCCAATATTAAAAGGAAGATGACTATCAATATTAGTTGCACATAAAGTTTGTAACAGCTGTTGAGACTTGATATCTTTCATATCTTAATGGATAGCTAGTTATCCCTGGATTAAGTGAAGTGTGTCAATTGGATTTTGTTTACAATTATTTCACTTATACATTGGAAGATTTTCATCTCTTTTTTAAACCTAAAGGGTAAATAAGCTTATTTTGTGATCACTCATATTTCCCTTCAAAAATCGATATTTTGGTCGAAAAGCTTTATAAAATTAAAATCGCTTATAACTTCGTTAAAACACGTTTAAATTGAAAAATAAGCTTATTTAGTGATCACTCATATTTCCCTTCAAAAATCGATATTATGGTCGAAAACCTTGAAGAAACTAAAATCGCTTATAACTTCGTTAAAACACGTTTAAATTGAAAAATAAGCTTATTTTGTGATCACTCATATTTCCCTTCATAAATCGATATTTTGGTCGAAAACCTTGAAGAAACTAAAATCGCTTATAACTTCGTTAAAACACGTTTAAATTGAAAAATAAGCTTATTTTGTGATCACTCATATTTCCCTTCATAAATCGATATTTTGGTCGAAAACTTTGAAGAAACTAAAATCGCTTATAACTTCATTAAAACACGTTTAAATTGAAAAATAAGCTTATTTTGGGATCACTCATATTTCCCTTCATAAATCGATATTTTGGTCGAAAACCTTGAAGAAACTAAAATCGCTTATAACTTCGTTAAAACACGTTTAAATTGAAAAATAAGCTTATTTTGTGATCACTCATATTTCCCTTCATAAATCGATATTTTGGTCGAAAACCTTGAAGAAACTAAAATCGCTCATAACTTCGTTAAAACACGTTTAAATTGAAAAATAAGCTTATTTTGTGATCACTCATATTTCCCTTCAAATATCGATATTTTGGTCGGAAATCCTGATAAAACTAAAATCACTTATAACTTCGTTAAAACACATTTAAATTGAAAAATAAGCTTATTTTGTGATCACTCATATTTCCCTTCAAAAATCGATATTTTGGTCGAAAACCTTGAAGAATCTTAAATCGCTTATAACTTCGTTAAAACACGTTTAAATTGAAAAATAAGCTTATTTTGTGATCACTTATATTCTCCTTAAAAAATCGATATTTTGGTCGGAAACCCTGATAAAACTAAAATCGCTTATAACTTCGTCAAAACACGTTTAAATTGAAAAATAAGCTTATTTTGTGATCACTCATATTTCACTTCATGAATGGATATTTTGGTCGGAAACCCTGATAAAACTAAAATCGCTTATAACTTCGTCAAAACACGTTTAAATTGAAAAATAAGCTTATTTTGTGATCACTCATATTTCCCTTCAAAAATCGATATTTTGGTCGAAAACCTTGAAGAAACTTAAATCGCTTATAACTTCGTTAAAACACGTTTAAATTGAAAAATAAGCTTATTTTCTAATCACTCATATTTCCCTTCAAAAATCGATATTTTGACCGCAAACCTTAAGGAAACTAAAATCGCTTATAACTTCGTTAAAACACGTTTAAATTGAAAAATAAGCTTATTTTGTGATCACTCATATTTCCCTTCAAAAATCGATATTTTGGTCGAAAACCCTGATAGAACTAAAATCGCTTATAACTTCGTTAAAACACGTTTAAATTGAAAAATAAGCTTATTTTGTGATCACTCATATTTCCCTTCAAAAATCGATATTTTGGTCGGAAACCCTGATAAAACTAAAATCGTTTATAACTTCGTTAAAACACGTTTAAATTGAAAAATAAGCTTATTTTGTGATCACTCATATTTCCCTTCAATAATCGATATTTTGGTCGAAAACCTTGAAGAAACTATAATCGCTTATAACTTCGTTAAAACACGTTTAAATTGAAAAATAAGCTTATTTAGTGATCACTCATATTTCCCTTCAAAAATCGATATTTTAGTCGAAAACCTTGAAGAAACTTAAATCGCTTATAACTTCGTTAAAACACGTTTAAATTGAAAAATAAGCTTATTTTCTAATCACTCATATTTCCCTTCAAAAATCGATATTTTGACCGCAAACCTTAAGGAAACTAAAATCGCTTATAACTTCGTTAAAACACGTTTAAATTGAAAAATAAGCTTATTTTGTGATCACTCATATTTCCCTTCAAAAATCGATATTTTGGTCGAAAACCCTGAAGAATCTTAAATCGCTTATAACTTCGTTAAAACACGTTTAAATTGAAAAATAAGCTTATTTTGTGATCACTCATATTTCACTTCATGAATGGATATTTTGGTCGAAAACCTTGAAGAAACTAAAATCGCTTATAACTTCGTTAAAACACGTTTAAATTGAAAAATAAGCTTATTTTGTGATCACTTATATTCTCCTTAAAAAATCGATATTTTGGTCGGAAACCCTGATAAAACTAAAATCGCTTATAACTTCGTCAAAACACGTTTAAATTGAAAAATAAGCTTATTTTGTGATCACTCATATTTCCCTTCAAAAATCGATATTTTGGTCGAAAACCTTGAAGAAACTTAAATCGCTTATAACTTCGTTAAAACACGTTTAAATTGAAAAATAAGCTTATTTTCTAATCACTCATATTTCCCTTCAAAAATCGATATTTTGACCGCAAACCTTAAGGAAACTAAAATCGCTTATAACTTCGTTAAAACACGTTTAAATTGAAAAATAAGCTTATTTTGTGATCACTCATATTTCCCTTCAAAAATCGATATTTTGGTCGAAAACCCTGATAAAATTAAATCGCTTATAACTTCGTTAAAACACGTTTAAATTGAAAAATAAGCTTATTTTGTGATCACTCATATTTCCCTTCAAAAATCGATATTTTGGTCGGAAACCCTGATAAAACTAAAATCGTTTATAACTTCGTTAAAACACGTTTAAATTGAAAAATAAGCTTATTTTGTGATCACTCATATTTCCCTTCAAAAATCGATATTATGGTCGAAAACCTTGAAGAACCTAAAATCGCTTATAACTTCTTTAAAACACGTTTAAATTGAAAAATAAGCTTATTTTGTGATCACTCATATTTCCCTTCAAAAATCGAAATTTTGGTCGAAAACCTTGAAGAATCTTAAATCGCTTATAACTTCGTTAAAACACGTTTAAATTGAAAAATAAGCTTATTTTGTGATCACTCATATTTCCCTCCAAAAATCGATATTTTAGTCGAAAACCTTGAAGAAACTAAAATCGCTTATAACTTCGTTAAAACACGTTTAAATTGAAAAATAAGCTTAATTTGTGATCACTTATATTCTCCTTAAAAAATCGATATTTTGGTCGGAAACCCTGATAAAACTAAAATCGCTTATAACTTCGTCAAAACACGTTTAAATTGAAAAATAAGCTTATTTTGTGATCACTCATATTTCCCTTCAAAAATCGATATTTTGGTCGAAAACCTTGAAGAAACTTAAATCGCTTATAACTTCGTTAAAACACGTTTAAATTGAAAAATAAGCTTATTTTCTAATCACTCATATTTCCCTTCAAAAATCGATATTTTGACCGCAAACCTTAAGGAAACTAAAATCGCTTATAACTTCGTTAAAACACGTTTAAATTGAAAAATAAGCTTATTTTGTGATCACTCATATTTCCCTTCAAAAATCGATATTTTGGTCGAAAACCCTGATAAAACTAAAATCGCTTATAACTTCGTTAAAACACGTTTAAATTGAAAAATAAGCTTATTTTGTGATCACTCATATTTCCCTTCAAAAATCGATATTTTGGTCGGAAACCCTGATAAAACTAAAATCGTTTATAACTTCGTTAAAACACGTTTAAATTGAAAAATAAGCTTATTTTGTGATCACTCATATTTCCCTTCAATAATCGATATTTTGGTCGAAAACCTTGAAGAAACTATAATCGCTTATAACTTCGTTAGAACACGTTTAAATTGAAAAATAAGCTTATTTTGTGATCACTCATATTTCCCTTCAAAAATCGATATTTTGGTCGAAAAACCTGATAAAACTAAAATCGCTTATAACTTCGTTAAAACACGTTTAAATTGAAAAATAAGCTTATTTTGTGATCACTCATATTTCCCTTCAAAAATCGATATTTTGGTCGGAAACCCTGATAAAACTAAAATCGTTTATAACTTCGTTAAAACACGTTTAAATTGAAAAATAAGCTTATTTTGTGATCACTCATATTTCCCTTCAAAAATCGATATTATGGTCGAAAACCTTGAAGAACCTAAAATCGCTTATAACTTCTTTAAAACACGTTTAAATTGAAAAATAAGCTTATTTTGTGATCAGTCATATTTCCCTTCAAAAATCGAAATTTTGGTCGAAAACCTTGAAGAATCTTAAATCGCTTATAACTTCGTTAAAACACGTTTAAATTGAAAAATAAGCTTATTTTGTGATCACTCATATTTCACTTCATGAATGGATATTTTGGTCGAAAACCTTGAAGAAACTAAAATCGCTTATAACTTCGTTAAAACACGTTTAAATTGAAAAATAAGCTTATTTTGTGATCACTTATATTCTCCTTAAAAAATCGATATTTTGGTCGGAAACCCTGATAAAACTAAAATCGCTTATAACTTCGTCAAAACACGTTTAAATTGAAAAATAAGCTTATTTTGTGATCACTCATATTTCCCTTCAAAAATCGATATTTTAGTCGAAAACCTTGAAGAAACTAAAATCGCTTATAACTTCGTTAAAACACGTTTAAATTGAAAAATAAGCTTATTTTGTGATCACTTATATTCTCCTTAAAAAATCGATATTTTGGTCGGAAACCCTGATAAAACTAAAATCGCTTATAACTTCGTCAAAACACGTTTAAATTGAAAAATAAGCTTATTTTGTGATCACTCATATTTCCCTTCAAAAATCGATATTTTAGTCGAAAACCTTGAAGAAACTTAAATCGCTTATAACTTCGTTAAAACACGTTTAAATTGAAAAATAAGCTTATTTTGTGATCACTTATATTCTCCTTAAAAAATCGATATTTTGGTCGGAAACCCTGATAAAACTAAAATCGTTTATAACTTCATTAAAACACGTTTAAATTGAAAAATAAGCTTATTTTCTAATCACTCATATTTCCCTTCAAAAATCGATATTTTGACCGCAAACCTTAAGGAAACTAAAATCGTTTATAACTTCGTTAAAACACGTTTAAATTGAAAAATAAGCTTATTTTGTGATCACTCATATTTCCCTTCAAAAATCGATATTTTGGTCGAAAACCCTGATAAAATTAAAATCGCTTATAACTTCGTTAAAACACGTTTAAATTGAAAAATAAGCTTATTTTGTGATCACTCATATTTCCCTTCAAAAATCGATATTTTGGTCGGAAACCCTGGTAAAACTAAAATCGTTTATAACTTCGTTAAAACACGTTTAAATTGAACAAGTAAGAGTGTTATATTCGGCTATGCCGAATCTTATATACCCACCATCAAACCTCGTTTGACTCGAATGAAACTTACTTATGTCGAATTTCATCTATATATTCGTATTATTAGGCCAGTTATAAGCGTTAAAGGAATTTTCTGAAGGGGACCTTATATGGGGGGTAGGGTCAATCATGGACCGATCAACATAAAATTTTTTAGATAGATTTTGACTCGTATGAAACTTACTTTTGACGAATTTCATCTATATACTAGAATTTTTAAGCCAGTAATGAGCGTTAAAGTCATTTTCTGAAGGGGACCTTATATGGGGGGTAGGGTCAATTATGGACCGATCCTCATAAAATTTTGCACAGTGATTTTGGATCACAAGAAACTTACTTATGTCGAATTTCATCGCTATATTCGTATTTTTAAACAAGTTATGGCTGTTAAAGCTACTTTTCGAGGGCCACTTGTATGGGGGCTATCCGAAAACGTGGACCGATATTGCCCATTTTCAATACCAAACAAACCTTACCTATAAGAAATATTTATGTGAAATTTCAACCCTTTAGCTCTTTCCATTCGGACTCTATCGTGCTTTCAACAGACAGACAGACAGACAGACAGACAGACGGACGGACGGACAGACGGACAGACGGACAGACATGGCTAGATCGTCTTAGAATTTAATGAGGACCCAGAATATATATACTTTTGTGGGTCTATGACCAATATTTCGATGTGTTACAAACGGAATGACAAAATCAATATACCCCCCATCTTTTTTGATGGTGGGTATAAAAATAAGCTTATTTTGTGATCACTCATATTTCCCTTCAATAATCGATATTTTGGTCGAAAACCTTGAAGAAACTATAATCGCTTATAACTTCGTTAAAACACGTTTAAATTGAAAAATAAGCTTATTTAGTGATCACTCATATTTCCCTTCAAAAATCGATATTATGGTCGAAAACCTTGAAGAACCTAAAATCGCTTATAACTTCGTTAAAACACGTTTAAATTGAAAAATAAGCTTATTTTGTGATCACTCATATTTCCCTTCATAAATCGATATTTTGGTCGAAAACCTTGAAGAAACTAAAATCGCTTATAACTTCATTAAAACACGTTTAAATTGAAAAATAAGCTTATTTTGAGATCACTCATATTTCCCTTCATAAATCGATATTTTGGTCGAAAACCTTGAAGAAACTAAAATCGCTTATAACTTCGTTAAAACACGTTTAAATTGAAAAATAAGCTTATTTTGCGATCACTCATGTTTCCCTTCATAAATCGATATTTTGGTCGAAAACCTTGAAGAAACTAAAATCGCTCATAACTTCGTTAAAACACGTTTAAATTGAAAAATAAGCTTATTTTGTGATCACTCATATTTCCCTTCAAATATCGATATTTTGGTCGGAAATCCTGATAAAACTAAAATCGCTTATAACTTCGTTAAAACACGTTTAAATTGAAAAATAAGCTTATTTTGTGATCACTCATATTTCCCTTCAAAAATCGATATTTTGGTCGAATACCTTGAAGAATCTTAAATCGCTTATAACTTGGTTAAAACACGTTTAAATTGAAAAATAAGCTTATTTTGTGATCACTCATATTTCACTTCATGAATGGATATTTTGGTCGAAAACCTTGAAGAAACTAAAATCGCTTATAACTTCGTTAAAACACGTTTAAATTAAAAAATAAGCTTATTTTGCGATCACTCATATTTCCCTTCATAAATCGATATTTTGGTCGAAAACCTTGAAGAAACTAAAATCGCTCATAACTTCGTTAAAACACGTTTAAATTGAAAAATAAGCTTATTTTGTGATCACTTTGTGATCACATATTCTCCTTAAAAAATTGATATTTTGGTCGGAAACCCTGATAAAACTAAAATCGCTTATAACTTCGTCAAAACACGTTTAAATTGAAAAATAAGCTTATTTTGTGATCACTCATATTTCCCTTCAAAAATCGATATTTTGGTCGAAAACCTTGAAGAAACTTAAATCGCTTATAACTTCGTTAAAACACGTTTAAATTGAAAAATAAGCTTATTTTCTAATCACATCATATATATATTTCCCTTCAAAAATCGATATTTTGACCGCAAACCTTAAGGAAACTAAAATCGCTTATAACTTCGTTAAAACACGTTTAAATTGAAAAATAAGCTTATTTTGTGATCACTCATATTTCCCTTCAAAAATCGATATTTTGGTCGAAAACCCTGATAAAACTAAAATCGCTTATAACTTCGTTAAAACACGTTTAAATTGAAAAATAAGCTTATTTTGTGATCACTCATATTTCCCTTCAAAAATCGATATTTTGGTCGGAAACCCTGATAAAACTAAAATCGTTTATAACTTCATTAAAACACGTTTAAATTGAAAAATAAGCTTATTTTGTGATCACTCATATTTCCCTTCAATAATCGATATTTTGGTCGAAAACCTTGAAGAAACTATAATCGCTTATAACTTCGTTAAAACACGTTTAAATTGAAAAATAAGCTTATTTTGTGATCACTCATATTTCCCTTCATATTTTGGTCGAAAACCTTGAAGAAACTAAAATCGCTTATAACTTCATTAAAACACGTTTAAATTGAAAAATAGGCTTATTTTGAGATCACTCATATTTCCCTTCATAAATCGATATTTTGGTCGGAAACCTTGAAGAAACTAAAATCGCTTATAACTTCGTTAAAACACGTTTAAATTGAAAAATAAGCTTATTTTGTGATCACTCATATTTCCCTTCATAAATCGATATTTTGGTCGAAAACCTTGAAGAAACTAAAATCGCTCATAACTTCGTTAAAACACGTTTAAATTGAAAACTAAGCTTATTTTGTGATCACTTATATTCTCCTTAAAAAATCGATATTTTGGTCGAAAACCTTGAAGAAACTAAAATCGCTTATAACTTCGTTAAAACACGTTTAAATTGAAAAATAAGCTTATTTTGTGATCACTCATATTTCCATTCAAAAATCGATAGTTTGGTCGAAAACCTTGAAGAAACTAAAATCGCTTATAACTTCGTTAAAACACTTTTAAATTGAACAACTGAGAGTGTTATATTATCTCATATACCCACCATCAAACCTTTCTTTACCTTTTTTCATACATTTTTTTACACCAATTTAGGTTCATACAAAACATCTTTACATCGAATATCACTTTCCGACACTTTCGCATGAAATTCGGTAGGAAGATTTACGTTCCTATAAATGTTTCTAATATAAAATTTCATAACTTTTCACGTATTTTCAAGTCAGCAAAGATCGTTAAAGTAATTTTCTTATGGACCGATCGTCAATACATTTGGTAGAGAGATTTTAACTCGTATAAAAAATATGTGTGTCGAATTTCATTGCTTTTCTGTATTCTGTATTTTGAAGCCAGTAAAGATCGTTTAAGTAATTTTTTGAAGAGCACCTTATATAGGGAGTAGGGTCAATTATGGACCGATTCACATAAAGTTTGATAGAGAGATTTTGGCTACATTGAAACTTATGTGTGTCGAATTTCATCGCTATACTCGTATATTCTGAAGGTGGCCATATATGGGGGGTAGGGTCAATTATGGACCGATCCTCACAAAATTTAGTAGGGATATTTTGGATCATATGAAACTTATTTATGTCGAATTTCATCTCTATACTGGTACTTTTGAAACATATATGCACATTAAAGCTGTTTTTCGGGGGTGCACTTGTATGGGGGCTATCCAAAAACGTGGACCGATATTGCCCATTTTCAATACCAAACAAACCTTACTTATAGAGAATATATGTGGAAAATTTTAATCTTCTATATCGTTCCTTTCGGACTTTATCGTGCTTTCAACAGACAGACAGACAGAGAGACAGACAGACGGACGGACGGACAGACATGGCTAGATCGTCTTAGAATTTAATAAGGACCCAGAATATATATACTTTTGTGGGTCTATGACCAGTATTTCGATGAGTTACAAACGGAATGACAAAATCAATAAAAATTAATTGGAGCGTCATTTAATAATCTTAAGCCGTTTTCTGACTTTTTCTAAATTACTACTTAAATAACATTTCCAAAATACATACTGTAGAGCCCAAAAAAGTCAGCCGATCTAATCCAACAGTTGGATACAACTTGTTTTACATTCATATTAAACCACCAATTCGCTAAACAATAGATAAACGACGATGCGCTCTCTGCTGGAGAATTAAATGTACTGAATGGCCGTATGAATGAATAAGTAAATAATTTGTGGAATCATAGACAACTGCTGCAGCACATTGATGGCTTTTTACACTAATGGCAATAATTTTAAATACCCCTTGCGGTGAGACAAATTGTGGCCAAAACCAAGTACTATGACAAAAAATAAAATCGAATAATTAAACTAAAAAGTTTTAAAAGCCAACATTTTAAAATGCAATTTAATGTAATTTATTGAAACAAAATTTTTTCATTATACGCTAATGTAGGTTTTTAAATTAAATTATATTTTATTAGACGCAGATACCATAAATTTTTGATAATGAGAATAAATTTAAAAATCTATTACATTATGAGAAAATTTGTTAGAATTATAAATTCCAAGAAATAAGAAATATTACAAACCATGTACATATTTGGATGGCTTAAAGTGGGAGAAGGAGTTATGTGATTGTATTGGTCCTTCTCACCCGTTATTGCTTTATATTATTTAGTAGTGTTCCCTAAAAAGCTGCAATTAAAGTCAACATAATATTTTTTCTTTGTAAAAATAAACCTCTTATTTCTTAAAAATACATCGACATTTTTATTTTCTATTTTAAGCCATTTTAATACTTTATCTATTGTATAGTATGTATTTCTAAAGTTTATACTTTAACTTTTTGACAATTTATAGTTCAACATACATATGTATTTATTGTCCAATTGCAGTTTAGTACGGCAACCATTGCCGTTGGTAGCAATTATTTATATATCTCCCTATAAATTGTATAATCCCAGGAATTTTCATAACTTTTTTTAACCGGAGTTTTGTTTTTCCAGTAGAAATCCATGAAAACCTTACAATCAAAAATCAACACGTTCAACTCGTACTTACAACAGGGTAAATAATTATTAAACAAAAATAACGAAAAATAAATATTTCTTTCTAACGAAACAGAAAAAAAATAAATTGTTAAAAAAATAATAACGACACAATTTTTACATTTTATCTGTAATAAAAATACCAGGGCAATTGAAAATAAAGCAACAACTACAATCCAGCAACAACTACAATCCAAAAAAAAAGAGGAAAAACATGATGAAAACTCTAAATGAGAAAGTTTTTCATTTTATGGCACAATGGGACAGTTTTGAATGTTTGGACACTCTTTAAAGCGAATTATGAAATAAACAGTTATATTTGCGATTATTAACCTTGACGCCTGATAGCTAGATAGATGATAGATAGTAGTAGATAGATAGATAGATATAGATAGATCTCTAGATAGATAGCTAGATCGATAGATCGATCGCTAGATAGATCGCTGCTATCTCGATCGCTTCTGCTCGCTCGATCGATAGCTAGCTCGCTCGATCGCTCGATCGCTCGCTCGCTCGCTCGCTCGCTCGCTCGCTCGCTCGCTCGCTCGCTCTCTCGCTCGCTCGCTCGCTCGCTCGCTCGCTCGCTCGCTCGTCTCGCTCTCTCGCTCGCTCGCTCGCTCGCTCGCTCGCTCGCTCGCTCGCTCGCTCGCTCGCTCGCTCGCTCGCTCGCTCGCTCGCTCGCTCGCTCGCTCGCTCGATAGATAGCTCGCTCGCTCGATCTAGCTACGCTCGATAGCTAGCTAGCTCGCTGCGATCGTCGCTCGATAGATCGCTAGCTCTCGATCGATCGATAGCTCGCTCGCTCCTCGCTCGATAGCTCGCTCGCGCGCTCCTCGCTCGCTCGCTCGCTCGATCAGCTCGCTCGCTCGCTCGCTCCTCGCGCGCTCGCTCGCTCCTCGCTCGCTCGCTAGCTCGCATCGCTCGCTCGCTCGCTCGCTCGATCGCTCGCTAGCTCGCTCGCTCGCTCGCTCGCTCGCTCGCTCGCTCGCTCGCTCGCTCGCTCGCTCGCTCGCTCGCTCGCTCGCTCGCTCGCTCGCTCGCTCGCTCGCTCGCTCGCTCGTCGCTCGCTCCTCGCTCGCTCGCTCGCTCGCTCGCTCGCTCGCTCGCTCGCTCTCGCTCGCTCGCTCGCTCGCTCGCTCGCTCGCTCCTCGCTCGCTCGCTCGCTCGCTGCTCGCTCGCTCGCTCGCTCGCTCGCTCGCTCGCTCGCTCGCTCGCTCGCTCGCTCGCTCGCTCGCTCGCTCGCTCGCTCGCTCGCTCGCTCGTCTCGCTCGCTCGCGCTCGCTCGCTCCCGCTCGCTCGCTCGCTCCTAGCTCGCTCGCTCGCTCGCTCGCTCGCTCGCTCGCTCGCTCGCTCGCTCGTCTCTCGCTCGCTCGCTCGCTCGCTCGCTCGCTCGCTCGCTCGCTCGCTCGCTCCTCGCTCGCTCGCTCGTCGCTCGCTCGCTCGCCCTCGCTCGCTCGCTGCTCGCTCCTCGCTCGCTCGCTCCTCGCTCGCTCGCTCGCTCGCTCGCTCGCTCGCTCCTCGCTCGCTCGCTCGCTCGCTCGCTCGCTCGCTCGCTCGCTCGCTCGCTCGCTCTCGCTCGCTCGCTCGCTCGCTCGCTGCTCGCTCGCTCGCTCGATCTGCTCGCTCGCTCGCTCGCTCGCTCGCTCGCTCGCTCGCTCGCTCGCTCGCTCGCTCGCTCGCTGCTCGCTCGCTCGCTCGCTCGCTGCTCGCTCGCTCGCTCGCTCGCTCGCTCGCTCGCTCGCTCGCTCGCTCGCTCGCTCGCTCGCTGTCGCTCGCTCGCTCGCTCGCTCGCTCGCTCGCTCGCTCGCTCGCTCGCTCGTTATCCTCGCTCTCTTTTTCCCTTTGTTGTTGTTGCTGATGAAATTTGTTTTTTGGGGTTTGGTTAGGGTGAGTGTTGCATGGTTGAGGTGGTTGGTTTTCTGTTTGTTGGTTTATTATTTCTTTTTTCTTCTTCACTGTAACAAAACTTTGCATGAATATTAAACACTAAATAAGTGAATATTCTCATACAGATACAACAAAATTTATATTTAATTTATATCAAAATCTCTGTACGTACGCGAGCTTGTATTTGAATAAAAATTTTTAAACAAATTAACTTTATTCTTGATTTTGTTATACAAACAAACAGAAGAAGAAACAAGAGGGGAGCTTTAACAAAAAAAAAAAAAAACTACATGGGAACACGGAATTATGTTGCTAAATTGAAATGTAATTTTGTTTTTTGTTATTTTATCATGTTTGTTGTTCTTCATTTTGAAATTATTTCGAAAATCTCCTGGAAAGCATTTAAAAAGGATATTTGTTGCTGTTCTTGTAGTTGTTGAACTAAAAAAAAAACAACATGCACGTGCTTTAATGACAAGTTTTGTTTTATTTTTTTTTTCTTCTCGGGAAAATCTCTTTCCCTTGATTTCAATTTTCTTTCTTTTTTTCGAACGAAAAACTAATTAAATTGAAAAACAAATTTTTGAGAATGTAATAGCGGAAATTGGAAAAACAAATCAAAGTTGGGGGGATAATATTATAACTAGTATTAAGTCGGGGTAAAAGTTTATTTTTATAGAAGATATAGCAAAACTTTAATTTTAAATTTGAACTAACGAAAGTCACAATTATCCTCTCAAGGACAAGGACATGTAAAACATACATATATGAATATTTTCAAATACTTTTCATAAAGGATCCATTCACCCAGTTCCCTGAAATAGAACTAGTGGAGATTAAATAGATTTTCGAAATTTGTTTAAAAAAGTCGAAGTTTTCATATAAACTTCTTCTCATATAAACTTTTCTCGGTTGTCATATAAACTTTTTTACCTTTATATTATTCGAATTTCTTAAAAACTTTTTCTGTAACCTAATATGGAAAGAATTTATTAAACAACATCAATTTCAAGAAGATAACAAAACTTAATTATAATTTAAAACCTATTTAAGTAACAAAATATTTGATTTGCTACTTTAAACATTACAAAGTGGCAGAAGCAAACATGCAGCATCAGCTGTTTAAAAGAAGCAACATTAAAATAGCGTGAGATTTTGAAAAAAAAAAAAACAAAATTAACTTAAATGCATACTGCTGTTACTTAAACTTAAAATAAAGATTGAATAGAAAACAATAATTAAAGTTACCAAATACAGCCAAATTAAGGTAACGTAACACTATGATTGTTTATAGAAAAATTACTACAAAAAAAGGTTAAATTATTTGAAACCTTTAATTTAGCGTTTAAAGCAACAATAGCCAATATAGAGTGTAATGAACAACCCAGCAAGAAGCCATACATTGTAATGTTGTTTTATTATTGTTTTGACTATGAAACTGACAGCCTAGAAATTTGTAGGAACATACATTCAGCAAATAGACATATATCTCAAAATATTTCTGAAGACTCTATAATAATTTTCAAGAAATATTTAGAAAAAAAAAACAAATACACATATTCTACATAGAGGCCAAGTGCTCATAATAGACATTGATGTATTGCCCCCTTTTTGTGTGTGTGTTGCTGGTTGCTTGCTTACTGACCAGTTAGTCCAAGTCAGAGACAGACGACAAACCAAACACATGCAATAGTAAATCATAGTTAAAGTATTTATAAAGTAAAAGGACTGAGTCCAAAGTTAAAGTTTTATTTCGTCAGATAACTTAAGTAAATGGGAAGGGTTTAAGTCGACTAATAAAACGCCATATACTCTAATACGTTGTACAGATCGACATCAAAAAGATATGGTGATCATTTTGAAAGATCACACCACTTTGGTTGATTATTTATAGTTACACTCAAAGGAGAAATCGACCTTTACTAACTAACTAACTAACTAAGTAACTAAGTAACTAAGTAACTAACTAACTAACTAACTAACTAACTAACTAACTAACTAACTAACTAACTAACTAACTAACTAACTAACTAACTAACTAACTAACTAACTAACTAACTAACTAACTAACTAACTAACTAACTAACTAACTAACTACTAACTAACTAACTAACTAACTAACTAACTAACTAACTAACTAACTAACTAACTAACTAACTAACTAACTAACTAACTAACTAACTAACTAACTAACTAACTAACTAACTAACTAACTAACTAACTAACTAACTAACTAACTAACTAACTAACTAACTAACTAACTAACTAACTAACTAACTAACTAACTAACTAACTAACTAACTAACTAACTAACTAACTAACTAACTAACTAACTAACTAACTAACTAACTAACTAACTAACTAACTAACTAACTAACTAACTAACTAACTAACTAACTAACTAACTAACTAACTAACTAACTAACTAACTAACTAACTAACTAACTAACTAACTAACTAACTAACTAACTAACTAACTAACTAACTAACTAACTAACTAACTAACTAACTAACTAACTAACTAACTAACTAACTAACTAACTAACTAACTAACTAACTAACTAACTAACTAACTAACTAACTAACTAACTAACTAACTAACTAACTAACTAACTAACTAACTAACTACTAACTAACTAACTAACTAACTAACTAACTAACTAACTAACTAACTAACTAACTAACTAACTAACTAACTAACTAACTAACTAACTAACTAACTAACTAACTAACTAACTAACTAACTAACTAACTACTAACTACTAACTAACTAACTAACTAACTAACTAACTAACTAACTAACTAACTAACTAACTAACTAACTAACTAACTAACTAACTAACTAACTAACTAACTAACTAACTAACTAACTAACTAACTAACTAACTAACTAACTAACTAACTAACTAACTAACTAACTAACTAACTAACTACTAACTAACTAACTAACTAACTAACTAACTAACTAACTAACTAACTAACTAACTAACTAACTAACTAACTAACTAACTAACTAACTAACTAACTAACTAACTAACTAACTAACTACTAACTAACTAACTAACTAACTAACTAACTAACTAACTAACTAACTAACTAACTAACTAACTAACTAACTAACTAACTACTAACTAACTAACTAACTAACTAACTAACTAACTAACTAACTAACTAACTAACTAACTAACTAACTAACTAACTAACTAACTAACTAACTAACTAACTAACTAACTAACTAACTAACTAACTAACTAACTACCTAACTAACTAACTAACTAACTAAGTAACTAAGTAACTAACTAACTAACTAACTGACTAACTAACTAAATAACTAACTAACTAATTAACTAGTTAGTTAGATAACTAAGACCGATAAAACAATGATTAGAAATTCAAGACCTAGCACTTGTTTGAAGAAAGAAAACCATTAATAGAACTCGATCTGGCCACGTTTAAAGCTAAATGTAAAAAAAATTGGGACTGCGTTCATTTCAAACGGTACAACTGAAAACATTTGGCATTTCGATAAGGACAAGGGGTAATTAAGAAAGTTAAAGCTGGAAATCTTGATGTTAGACTAAGATCTGGTGAAGGTCAGAGTTCGAAACGTTCGAATGTTTGGATCGTGCAGTGCTGATAGTTAGTTGAAGAGGAGCTATATCTGAAGATGATCATAAATGATGAAGAAGTCAAGCAGCCTGAATTATTTATTAACAAACTATTTTAAGACTTTCTTTCAACTTTTTTTTTCTTTATTATGGGATGTAATCCCTTCTATACAAATACTAAATGATAGCTTAATAACTACCACCAAAATTAAGAGGAAAATGTAATAAGAACACGAAAAGTTCTTGGACTAATACAAAAATGGTTACCAACAAACTATCAAACTTAAAACACTCTCATTCCAAGCATAGTTCTCATACCAAATTATGTTGTATGTATGCATGTCAGGTCCTACAAAAAAAAAAATAAAGCTTTACTTGTGCTACGCAATCCATCAATCAATTAACTCTCTACATACAACTTACTTACAACATAATTCCATAAATGTCTGTATGGTGTCCCACCCTCTCAGCCTACAACAAATTGAATTCATATAGTAGAAACGCAAAAACAGCAGAAGCCAAAAAACACAAAATGCAACAACACCAGCAAACTACAGACGGACAGACAGATAGACGATTTTACAAGAACTTTACAGTTTAAGTTACGTGTCTAAAGTGTCCACTGAGTAGAGAACAAAAAAAAAAAAAAAGACATATTTTGTAAAGAATTTTGTAGTTGCCAGCTCTGCGTGATTCTAATACCAAAATTTTGAAACACCTTTTGTTTTGTTCTCTATATTATGGGGAGTTTTTTGTCTAACATTTTTATACAAATCTTTTTTTTTCTTGCAGCTTTAACATTTCAGTTATGACCATCATCTAGGCTGTAACACAACCATCACCTGCATTTGAATTATGTCTTCCATGTGAACAGAGTGTATGCAACAAACTACCATGAACAAATTGTAAAAGTAGAGCAACTGGAGGGTGATAGGAAGTGGCTGGGTATTTCATATTTTGTTGATTATGAAAAACTACTAACTATTATAGGACAGACTTTAACACTTGAACTTTACGCACACCTTTACAAAATAAAATTTTTACTGTAATGCAACAAGTTTGACCGACCGTATATGAAGTTGACACTTAGGTCATCTTAATTTGTTCATAGGAGAGACAGTATTAAATGAACCAACCACCTGCACTATTTGTGTTGTTATTGTTGCTGCTGCTGATCTGACTAAAAATATAGGTATGAAGGAAGAACTATTATTTCTTATTACAGCAGCAGCAGTAGTAGTGGCAAGCGACACTAGCCTCAACACCTAAAAGTCCAAGTTACATAATATAATGCAGCATAGAAACCTTTTGACAGGACAGTGGTTTCTGATAACATTTAATCGTTTAATTTATTTGTAAAATTTCAATTAACGCGAAAAATGTTAAAAAATGGTATCATTTGATTCAAAATTTTCGAACCGATTTTGATTCAGACTCAGATTTCAGTTGAAGAACAAATCTAACGGTTGTTGGGAAAGAAAAAATTAAAAAAATGGAATCAAAAATTTTCGAATTGATTTTGATTCGGACTTAGATTTCAGTTGAATAAAAGATATAACTGCTTTTGGGAATGATAAAGACAATCGGTTGAATGTGGGACTTTCATATGCGTTTAAGGAATAAAGACCTTAAAGAGAGTTATGTCTAGATAAAATCTGTCCTCAATAGCAAAGGTAAAGAAGACAATGAGTTTTAAGGAATACCCTCTGGTTAATATGTTGGTTAAAGGAAGGATGTTCTTTTAGCGGCTGTCATACATAAGTGATCAGAGCGGATCTTTGGAAGAAGATTTTTAAAACATCTAGATTTGATGACGGCAATTCTTCAACATTAAAGAAGATTAAGAAGTCTACAGGGTCTTTTAGTGACTATCATAAATCAAAATGATCTGGATGGATAGATCAGTGCGGATCACTGGCTGTTATTTGCTGAAAAGTATCATAAAGAGAACCACTTTTGGAAATGATCAGAGCTCGACATCAAAGCTGATAAAGAAGTCTAAGAATCTGGATGAATATCTTCAAACGATTGTCATAGATCAAAACGATCAATATGATCGAATCAAGGGTAAACTTAAAGAAGAAATCAATCTGAAAGGTTAAACAAGATATTCACAGTAGATTTCAAAATGTTTCATCTTAACGCTCGAAATTTGTTAAGAAATTTTCAAATATTTTCAAAAACTTGACCTTTAAACTCTACTTAGGTACATTAAAATTGAAATATTACTTTAGACAATGTGATTAGGCCTCTAAGGTCCCCAGCTGGGTAATAATTATATTTTCACCCAATTATTTTACTACGTAAAGCTAATAACAATAACATTTGTTTAAAAATTAAACAAATAACATTAATAAATATTAATCATTCGCCTCATGATTACCATCTTTATCCACAAATATACAGACATACATACATATTCCTATACTAATTTCCGTTGGATTGTTCAATTAAACGTTGGAATTAATTACAACATTTATTGTAATTTAAATAATAATTTATGAAACAAATTTTCCCCAAACCTTAACCACTGTCCGGCAGGGGACAAGTGTAAAGCTGAAAAAATAGTAAAATAAAAACTTTTTTTCTGGATTCTTTGGGACATACGAAAAAATAAAACAGCAAAATCTAGCAAAAAGACCAAGAGTCCAACTACTAACATTGTGCTATATAACTACAAGTATTGTACATAGAAAAAAACCTAAATAAAAGTGAAATAATGAATGGGCCAAACTAAAGTACTTACTTACGTTCGTTTAAAATTGTATGAATAAATGTTTTTTTTGCTTTGTTTTCTCTACTTTTCAGAGGCAGGCAGCCAACAAACGCACAGCAGTGGGTCGTCGGCCTCCTGTACCGATTGTAATTCATTTCAAAAGTTGTACAAAATAATAAATTTGTTCAGGTTAACAACTACATTTTAATTTATGTTTTATTTTATTCTGCTTTTTTTGGTAGATTTTAATGTAAATACCTACTTGGATGAATGGATGTGTATAGCAATCTTGGCCTAGCCAGTGGCTATTTCATAAAAACCAACTGATGGCTAGGTGACTGACACAAATAGGGCATAAAAGTAAACTTCCAACAATGTTTAAAGCTTTAAAATTATAATAAAGCTAATAATATTTATATCAATTACCTTAACTTACGAAATATTTTGTTAAAAATCTTTAACAACAAAAGATAAAAGCAATAATTTTGAAATTACTTCTCTGCATTTTGTTTCGGGAGCAGCACTTAAGATAAACTCCACTCTGCAAGATTAATACATTTAATTATTATCGCGAATATAATAAGAACAATGATATAATTTGATCCGTAACTTTTTTCTCTAATTAAACTCATACAAAATATGTCCCCCTTTCCACAGATTTGTTAAATTTGTTCAATCTTATTTTCATCTCAAATCAAGCAATTACATTGTAACATAAGTTTGACCAACAAACATATCCGTACAAATCAAGTATTTTGTATTTGATACAAGGAAATACGCAATTCTGAAACCGCTCTGGATTCGCATTTGAATACGGATGACTCAATTATTACATTTTAAAGTACCTTTAAAAACCTTAAAGCGTTTGTATCTTTTATTGAAGAAGTTGAAGTTACGGTTAAAAATATGTAGTTAATTGGTTTTTTTGGAGCAGTATTTTACACATACTGTGCTGTTACATAATTTGGAACAATAAATAAACAAAAAGAGGATTGAACAAGGAATGAAAGAGTAAATAAATTTATGAGGTACACAAATGGTCTAATTTCAAATAAAAAATACTTTTATAAAATTTTAAAAATATATTGGACATTTTCTTTAAGTTAAATGTAAGAACTGTTTTAATATTTGGAGTATAATACACTAAAGAAATGTTGGTAGTAAATTCGGATTTAAACATTATTTAGCAAATAATTTTGGAATATTCAGTATTTTAGCACTTTTTTAATATCGTTAAATACCGCGGTACCGGTCTATAGTCTATAGTCTAGTCCATAGTCTAGTCTATAGTCTAGTCTATAGTCTAGTCTATAGTCTAGTCTATAGTCTAGTCTATAGTCTAGTCTATAGTCTAGTCTATAGTCTAGTCTATAGTCTAGTCTATAGTCTAGTCTATAGTCTAGTCTATAGTCTAGTCTATAGTCTAGTCTATAGTCTAGTCTATAGTCTAGTCTATAGTCTAGTCTATAGTCTAGTCTATAGTCTAGTCTATAGTCTAGTCTATAGTCTAGTCTATAGTCTAGTCTATAGTCTAGTCTATAGTCTAGTCTAGTAGTCTATAGTCTAGTCTATAGTCTAGTCTAGTCTAGTCTATAGTCTAGTCTATAGTCTAGTCTATAGTCTAGTCTATAGTCTAGTCTATAGTCTAGTCTATAGTCTAGTCTATAGTCTAGTCTATAGTCTAGTCTATAGTCTAGTCTATAGTCTAGTCTATAGTCTAGTCTATAGTCTAGTCTATAGTCTAGTCTATAGTCTAGTCTATAGTCTAGTCTAGTCTAGTCTATAGTCTAGTCTATAGTCTAGTCTATAGTCTAGTTTCTAGTCTAGTCTATAGTCTAGTCTATAGTCTAGTCTATAGTCTAGTCTATAGTCTAGTCTATAGTCTAGTCTATAGTCTAGTCTATAGTCTAGTCTATAGTCTAGTCTATAGTCTAGTCTATAGTCTAGTCTATAGTCTAGTCTATAGTCTAGTCTATAGTCTAGTCTATAGTCTAGTCTATAGTCTAGTCTATAGTCTAGTCTATAGTCTAGTCTATAGTCTAGTCTATAGTCTAGTCTATAGTCTAGTCTATAGTCTAGTCTATAGTCTAGTCTATAGTCTAGTCTATAGTCTAGTCTATAGTCTAGTCTATAGTCTAGTCTATAGTCTCGTCTATAGTCTAGTCTATAGTCTAGTCTATAGTCTAGTCTATAGTCTCGTCTATAGTCTAGTCTATAGTCTAGTCTATAGTCTAGTCTATAGTCTAGTCTATAGTCTAGTCTGTAGTCTAGTCTATAGTCTAGTCTATAGTCTAGTATATAGTCTAGTCTATAGTCTAGTCTATAGTCTAGTCTATAGTCTAGTCTATAGTCTAGTCTATAGTCTAGTCTATAGTCTAGTCTATAGTCTAGTCTATAGTCTAGTCTATAGTCTAGTCTATAGTCTAGTCTATAGTCTAGTCTATAGTCTAGTCTATAGTCTAGTCTATAGTCTAGTCTATAGTCTAGTCTATAGTCTAGTCTATAGTCTAGTCTATAGTTTAGTCTATAGTCTAGTCTATAGTCTAGTCTATAGTCTAGTCTATAGTCTAGTCTATAGTCTAGTCTATAGTCTAGTCTATAGTCTAGTCTATAGTCTAGTCTATAGTCTAGTCTATAGTCTAGTCTATAGTCTAGTCTATAGTCTAGTCTATAGTCTAGTCTATAGTCTAGTCTAGTCTAGTCTATAGTCTAGTCTATAGTCTAGTCTATAGTCTAGTCTATAGTCTAGTCTATAGTCTAGTCTATAGTCTAGTCTATAGTCTAGTCTATAGTCTAGTCTATAGTCTAGTCTATAGTCTAGTCTATAGTCTAGTCTATAGTCTAGTCTATAGTCTAGTCTATAGTCTAGTCTATAGTCTAGTCTATAGTCTAGTCTATAGTCTAGTCTATAGTCTAGTCTATAGTCTAGTCTATAGTCTAGTCTATAGTCTAGTCTATAGTCTAGTCTATAGTCTAGTCTATAGTCTAGTCTATAGTCTAGTCTATAGTCTAGTCTATAGTCTAGTCTATAGTCTAGTCTATAGTCTAGTCTATAGTCTAGTCTATAGTCTAGTCTATAGTCTAGTCTATAGTCTAGTCTATAGTCTAGTCTATAGTCTAGTCTATAGTCTAGTCTATAGTCTAGTCTATAGTCTAGTCTATAGTCAAGTCTATAGTCTAGTCTATAGTCTAGTCTATAGTCTAGTCTATAGTCTAGTCTGTACTCTAGTCTATAGTCTAGTCTATAGTCTAGTCTATAGTCTAGTCTGTACTCTAGTCTAGTCTATAGTCAAGTCTATAGTCTAGTCTATAGTCAAGTCTATAGTCTAGTCTGTAGTCTAGTCTATAGTCTAGTCTGTAGTCTAGTCTATAGTCTAGTCTATAGTCTAGTCTATAGTCTAGTCTATAGTCTAGTCTATAGTCTAGTCTATAGTCTAGTCTATAGTCTAGTCTATAGTCTAGTCTATAGTCTAGTCTATAGTCTAGTCTATAGTCTAGTCTATAGTCTAGTCTATAGTCTAGTCTATAGTCTAGTCTATAGTCTAGTCTATAGTCTAGACTATCAGCTTTTCTGCAGAGTGATCTTTTAGTTGAGGTCATCAACAGTTTTAATTGGAGGGGCCCCACCATGCTGTTTAACAGAACAAGAAGCCGGGAAAGCAATTTATTAAAACAAATTCATAGAATTTGTTCCTCAAAATGTTTTTTCTCTCCATTTGCTTTTCTGCTTTTATGCATGATTTAATACTTAACAATTAATTAATGGTGTATGTTGAATCTGTTTTTTTTTTTGCCATTCATCCGTCAGTCTGTATCCTAAACTTGTGTTTTCTCATTGTAATCAGCAACCAGCAGCAATGTTTGTTTGTTCGCTAACTTCGTCGTCATTGTCATAATCGCCACAAAATATTCATAATTAAAAGAATAAAGCCGGTCTTTGGTCAACAACTTTTTTATTTTGTGCTTCATCTAATAATAAATTATTTGATAGCGGATTTTCTAATCAGAAAAATGTTTTATATTTTTTTTTTTTTTTTTTGTTAATTTTTTGTTTTCTAATTCCATTTAATTAAAAAAAAGTTTTATTGTATTTAATAGCTATGACTACTGTTACTGTTTTTTTACAACTACAAATAACTTCACTAGTTTTACTTTGCGAAATAGTACTTCCACTAATATCGTCCAAGCATTGTTGTAATTCTCGAACATACATTTTTATGCCAGTATTTAAAGTCATTGCGGCTGTTAGTGTCCAGAGAAATTAAAATACAGTGAGAAGCAAAAATATTTGAGATTTTGGAACCCTCAATAAAAAATCACTTCCAAAGAAGCTAAATATGAGTAGAAATCTCAATAATTTAGTTTGTGATAAACAATATTATGCAATGTAAAAATAACTTCTAAAGAAGAGAAATGGTTTAGAATTCTTAGGTCCAAAGTGGTGACAAGAAAGATTATATTGCAATCGATGAAGGTTGGAACAACGTTAGAATTTGCTACAGAAATATTTCATGTTATTGGCAAAGAATTTGTTCTTGACTGTATAAGAAAATACATACATATATACACACACATCTAAATAAGTACACACATTACTACATATGTCTATGTAAAATATATATTTTTTTCGTACCGTGTTCTTTTTGTCTAATGCCCTTTTATTAATTTTCTGCGGAATTCTATTTAAAACCGGAAGCCATTAATTTTTGTTACTCCGTAATAAAAAAAATGTTCAAACTTAACTAAAACTAAAAAATCATACATACACATAAACTCAAGTAGTAACTTTTAAACCTCCGACATTTTTACAACAGGACTTGATTAGGTTTTTTTCGATTTTTTTGCTATATATTTTTTGGTTTTATATATTGTAGTTTAGTGTTTGAAAACATGCCCCCACTAAAGTATAAAATTGAAAATGCACTCATAAAAATGAAATTAGTTAAATGAGCAAAAATAACAACAAAATTATAAATAAAATAAAGCAAAAACACAAAATCGTGCTATGAACTTTATGAACTATTGGGGTGTTATTTGAATCATTTTATGTTTAGTTTAGATTAGTTTTTAAATTCTGAAACGAAAATAAAGTTAAACTATAAAAATATTAAAATGAGTCATTCCTACAGTGTTTCACATTTTAATGAATCATACAAAGGGACTAGATAGATTTATGTTTCAAAAACTTATTAAATACAGTAAATTAACTATTTTCAACAGAAACTATGGAAAATCATAGACCGACTAAAAATGTGCACACATACATATACGATTGAAATGTATAATTAAAACTGTCATCTTCGTGAGAAGGTTCTATATAAGTTTATCATTAGGTTGGAATTTTGCAAATCCATATATTCTAATTTATTACAAATATCGAAATCGATTTAACTATATCTTCCAGCCTACACTAAATCTAGAATCTGAGCTGGTCAGAAAAATTACCAAAATTAAATGACCATATAGACTATAAATTATTCTATAGACTAGACTATAGACTAGACTATAGACTAGACTATAGACTAGACTATAGACTAGACTATAGACTAGACTATAGACTAGACTATAGACTAGACTATAGACTAGACTATAGACTAGACTATAGACTAGACTATAGACTAGACTATAGACTTGACTATAGACTAGACTATAGACTAGACTATAGACTAGACTATAGACTAGACTATAGACTAGACTATAGACTAGACTATAGACTAGACTATAGACTTGACTATAGACTAGACTATAGACTTGACTATAGACTAGACTAGAGACTAGACTATAGACTAGACTATAGACTAGAGTACAGACTAGACTATAGACTAGACTATAGACTAGACTATATACTAGACTATAGACTAGACTATAGACTAGACTATAGACTAGACTATAGACTTGACTATAGACGAGACTATAGACTAGACTATAGACTAGACTAGAGACTAGACTAGAGACTAGACTATAGACTAGACTATAGACTAGACTATAGACTAGACTATAGACTAGACTATAGACTAGACTATAGACTAGACTATAGACTAGACTATAGACTAGACTATAGACTAGACTATAGACTAGACTATAGACTAGACTATAGACTAGACTATAGACTAGACTATAGACTAGACTATAGACTAGACTATAGACTAGACTATAGACTAGACTATAGACTAGACATAGACTAGACTATAGACTAGACTATAGACTAGACTATAACTAGACTATGAACTAGACTATAGACTAGACTATAGACTAGACTATAGACTAGGACTATAGACTAGACTATAGGACCTTTAGACTATAGACTAGACTATGAGACTAGGACCTAGAGACTAGACCATTAGACTAGGACTATAGACTAGGACTATAGACTAGACTATAGACTAGACTATAGACCTAGACTATAGCCTAGACTATAGACTAGACTATAGGACTCGACTATAGACTAGATACTGACTAGACTATAGATAGTCTATGTCTAGTCTCTGGTCTAGTCTCTAGTCTGTCTTATAGTCTAGTCTATAGTTAGTCTATAGTCTAGTCTATAGTCTAGTCTATAGTCTAGTCTATAGTCTAGTCTATAGTCTAGTCTATAGTCTAGTCTATAGTCTAGTCTATAGTCTAGTCTATAGTCTAGTCTATATCTAGTCTATAGTCAGTCTATAGTCTAGTCCTATAGTCTAGTCTATAGTCTAGTCTATAGTCTAGTCTATAGTCTAGTCCCTATAGTCGTAGTCTATGAGTCTAAGTCGTATAGTCTAGTCTATATTCTAGTCTATAGTCCTAGTCTATAGTCTAGTCTATAGTCCTAGTCCTAGGTCTATCTATAGTCTAGTCATATAGTCTAGTCTATAGTCTAGTCTATAGGTCTAGTCTATAGTCCTAAGTCTATAGAGTCCTAGTCCTATAGTCTAGTCTATAGTCTAGTCTATAGTCTAGTCTATAGTCTAGTCTATAGTCTCTAGTCTAATAGTCTAGTCTATAGTCTAGTCTATAGTCTAGTCTATAGTTCTAGTCTATAGTCTAGTCTAGTCTAGTCTAGTCTAGTCTCCTAGTCTAGTCTATATAGTGCTAGGCATTACGTCTCGTCTATAGTCAAGTCGATAGTCTAGTCCTATAGTCTAGTCTATAGTCATATCTAGTAGTCTAGTATATAGTCTAGTCTATAGTCTAGTCTATAGTCTAGATCTGTACTCTAGTCTATAGTCTAGTCTATAGTCTAGTCTCTAGTCTAGTCTATAGTCAAGTCTATAGTCTAGTCTATAGTCAAGTCTATAGTCTAGTCTATAGTCTAGTCTATAGTCTAGTCTATAGTCTAGTCTATAGTCTAGTCTATAGTCTAGTCTATAGTCTAGTCTATAGTCAAGTCTATAGTCTAGTCTATAGTCTAGTCTATAGTCTAGTCTATAGTCTAGTCTATAGTCTAGTCTATAGTCTAGTCTATAGTCTAGTCTATAGTCTAGTCTATAGTCTAGTCTATAGTCTAGTCTATAGTCTAGTCTATAGTCTAGTCTATAGAATAATTTATAGTCTATATGGTCATTTAATTTTGGTAATTTTTCTGACCAGCTCAGATTCTAGATTTAGTGTAGGCTGGAAGATATAGTTAAATCGATTTCGATATTTGTAATAAATTAGAATATATGGATTTGCAAAATTCCAACCTAATGATAAACTTATATAGAACCTTCTCACGAAGATGACAGTTTTAATTATACATTTCAATCGTATATGTATGTGTGCACATTTTTAGTCGGTCTATGATTTTCCATAGTTTCTGTTGAAAATAGTTAATTTACTGTATTTAATAAGTTTTTGAAACATAAATCTATCTAGTCCCTTTGTATGATTCATTAAAATGTGAAACACTGTAGGAATGACTCATTTTAATATTTTTATAGTTTAACTTTATTTTCGTTTCAGAATTTAAAAACTAATCTAAACTAAACATAAAATGATTCAAATAACACCCCAATAGTTCATAAAGTTCATAGCACGATTTTGTGTTTTTGCTTTATTTTATTTATAATTTTGTTGTTATTTTTGCTCATTTAACTAATTTCATTTTTATGAGTGCATTTTCAATTTTATACTTTAGTGGGGGCATGTTTTCAAACACTAAACTACAATATATAAAACCAAAAAATATATAGCAAAAAAATCGAAAAAAACCTAATCAAGTCCTGTTGTAAAAATGTCGGAGGTTTAAAAGTTACTACTTGAGTTTATGTGTATGTATGATTTTTTAGTTTTAGTTAAGTTTGAACATTTTTTTTATTACGGAGTAACAAAAATTAATGGCTTCCGGTTTTAAATAGAATTCCGCAGAAAATTAATAAAAGGGCATTAGACAAAAAGAACACGGTACGAAAAAAATATATATTTTACATAGACATATGTAGTAATGTGTGTACTTATTTAGATGTGTGTGTATATATGTATGTATTTTCTTATACAGTCAAGAACAAATTCTTTGCCAATAACATGAAATATTTCTGTAGCAAATTCTAACGTTGTTCCAACCTTCATCGATTGCAATATAATCTTTCTTGTCACCACTTTGGACCTAAGAATTCTAAACCATTTCTCTTCTTTAGAAGTTATTTTTACATTGCATAATATTGTTTATCACAAACTAAATTATTGAGATTTCTACTCATATTTAGCTTCTTTGGAAGTGATTTTTTATTGAGGGTTCCAAAATCTCAAATATTTTTGCTTCTCACTGTATTTTAATTTCTCTGGACACTAACAGCCGCAATGACTTTAAATACTGGCATAAAAATGTATGTTCGAGAATTACAACAATGCTTGGACGATATTAGTGGAAGTACTATTTCGCAAAGTAAAACTAGTGAAGTTATTTGTAGTTGTAAAAAAACAGTAACAGTAGTCATAGCTATTAAATACAATAAAACTTTTTTTTAATTAAATGGAATTAGAAAACAAAAAATTAACAAAAAAAAAAAAAAAAAAATATAAAACATTTTTCTGATTAGAAAATCCGCTATCAAATAATTTATTATTAGATGAAGCACAAAATAAAAAAGTTGTTGACCAAAGACCGGCTTTATTCTTTTAATTATGAATATTTTGTGGCGATTATGACAATGACGACGAAGTTAGCGAACAAACAAACATTGCTGCTGGTTGCTGATTACAATGAGAAAACACAAGTTTAGGATACAGACTGACGGATGAATGGCAAAAAAAAAAACAGATTCAACATACACCATTAATTAATTGTTAAGTATTAAATCATGCATAAAAGCAGAAAAGCAAATGGAGAGAAAAAACATTTTGAGGAACAAATTCTATGAATTTGTTTTAATAAATTGCTTTCCCGGCTTCTTGTTCTGTTAAACAGCATGGTGGGGCCCCTCCAATTAAAACTGTTGATGACCTCAACTAAAAGATCACTCTGCAGAAAAGCTGATAGTCTTTTATTTGTTTAGGGGAAATGGGGAGGCTGATTGAATGGTTGCAAATTAATAGATATAAAAGAAAAAAATTCCTTGATAAGAATTTGTTTCAACAATTTGGCTGAAATTTTTGCAAAATTTTTGTTTTAAATTGGACGCCAATACTACAGACTAGACAACAGACCAGACTATAGACAAGACTATAGACTAGACTATAGACTAGACTATAGACTAGACTATAGACTAGACTATAGACTAGACTATAGACTAGACTATGACTAGACTATAGACTAGACTATAGACTAGACTATAGACTAGACTATAGACTAGACTATAGACTAGACTATAGACTAGACTAGACTAGACTAGACTATAGACTAGACTATAGACTAGACTATAGACTAGACTATAGACTAGACTATAGACTAGACTATAGACTAGACTATAGACTAGACTATAGACTAGACTATAGACTAGACTATAGACTAGACTATAGACTAGACTATAGACTAGACTATAGACTAGACTATAGACTAGACTATAGACTAGACTATAGACTAGACTATAGACTAGACTATAGACTAGACTATAGACTAGACTATAGACTAGACTATAGACTAGACTATAGACTAGACTATAGACTAGACTATAGACTAGACTATAGACTAGACTATAGACTAGACTATAGACTAGCCTATAGACTAGACTATAGACTAGACTATAGCTAGACTATAGACTAGACTATAGACTAGACTATAGACTAGACTATAGACTAGACTATAGACTAGCCTATAGGACTAGACTATAGACACTAGACTATAGACTAGACTATAGACTAGACTATAGGACTAGACTATAGACCTAGACTATAGACTAGACTATAGACTAGACTATAGACTAGACTATAGACTAGACTATAGACTAGACTATAGAACTAGGACTATAGACTAGACTAGTAGGACTAGACTATACGAAGACTATAGACTAGACTATAGACTAGACTATAGACTAGACTATAGACGAGAACTATAGACCTAGACCTATAGACTATGACTATAGACTAGACTATAGACTAGACTATAGACTAGACTATAGACTAGACTATAGACTAGACTATAGACTAGACCTATAGACTAGACTATAGACTAGACTATAGACTAGAACTATAGACTAGACCTTAGACTAGACTATAGGACTAGACTATAGACTAGACTATAGACTAGACCTATAGGACTGAGACTACTAGGACTAGACTATAGACTAGACTATAGACTAGACTATAGACTAGACTATAGACTAGACTATAGACTAGACTATAGACTAGACTATAGACTAGACTATAGACTAGACTATAGACTGGACTATAGACTAGACTATAGACTAGACTATAGACTAGACTATAGACTAGACTATAGACTAGACTATAGACTAGACTATAGACTAGACTATAGACTAGACTATAGACTAGACTATAGACTAGACTATAGATTAGACTATAGACTAGACTATAGACTAGACTATAGACTAGACTATAGACTAGACTATAGACTAGACTATAGACTAGACTATAGACTAGACTATAGACTAGACTATAGACTAGACTATAGACTAGACTATAGACTAGACTATAGACTAGACTATAGACTAGACTATAGACTAGACTATAGACTAGACTATAGACTAGACTATAGACTAGACTATAGACTAGACTATAGACTAGACTATAGACTAGACTATAGACTAGACTATAGCCTAGACTATAGACTAGACTATAGACTAGACTATAGACTAGACTATAGACTAGACTATAGACTAGACTATAGACTAGACTATAGACTAGACTATAGACTAGACTATAGACTAGACTATAGACTAGACTATAGACTAGACTATAGACTAGACTATAGACTAGACTATAGACTAGACTATAGACTAGACTATAGACTAGACTATAGACTAGACTATAGACTAGACTATAGACTAGACTATAGACTAGACTATAGACTAGACTATAGACTAGACTATAGACTAGACTATAGACTAGACTATAGACTAGACTAGACTATAGACTAGACTATAGACTAGACTATAGACTAGACTATAGACTAGACTATAGACTAGACTATAGCCTAGACTATGGACTAGACTATGGACTAGACTATAGACTAGACTATAGACTAGACTATAGACTAGACTATAGACTAGACTATAGACTGGACTATAGACTAGACTATAGACTAGACTATAGACTAGACTATAGACAAGTCTATAGACTAGACTATAAACTAGACTATACACTAGACAATATTTTAGACTATTTATTGGACTATAGACTAGACTATAGCCAAGACTATGGACTAGACTATAGCCTAGACTATGGACTAGACTATAGCCTAGACAATGGACTAGACTATGGACTAAACTATAGACTAGACTATAGACTAGACTATAGATTAGACTATAAACTAGACTATATACTAGAGTATAAACTAGATTATAGACTAGACTATAGACTAAATAATAGACTTAACAATGGCACAATTTACTGCAAAATCTCATTAAATCAGTTCATTTTCTGTCGTTAACTTTCAAAATCATATAAATGAAAATCAAATCAAAGCGTGTGAACAGACCTCATACATTAGCTCCCAGGAAAAACTTACATTGAAAAGTAATGAGTTAAATAGCTAATAAAACCTCTTTTCCCTACTTCTTCATTAGCATTTTAAGTCATTATTTTAACACGGTGATGTCACTGGAGGCAAGTACTTGTACGCACGCTTACAAATAGGGACTTAAAGAAGTACTTGCAATTTCCCTTACAAAACAGTTGTTGAGTAAGTTGTTTTGTTTTTTAATAATAAAAAGAGCCAGCTAGAATACGAACCAGGGGCTTCGGTTTGTTAGTCAAATGTTCTACACACTGCACCACTGCTTAGCTATTTTATTGCGCGTCAAATAATGGTTTTCTCAAACAAAACTAATTTTGTTTTATTTTTTTAAAACACAATTCTTAAAACGCAATTAAATAAAATGTGCAAACAAAATGACAAAGCCGAAAATAAAGTACTTCTATATCAGATTATAAGAAAGTCCTTACTAGAGTACTTCTATGTAATGCAGACGGTAAGTAGCAGTCATTGAAAAGTAAGTGTTTATGGAAGTACAACCCATTACCGAGTTTTTGCTGGGATCTTTACAGTTGAAAGAATTAAAGAAAAAAAAAAGAATTACAATCTTAAAAATTGTTTACACATTTAAAGTGTAATTTTAAGGCCAAATTTTATTCTCAATTACTTTGATAACTTTGTTAGAAACTTTGCTAAGAACTTTTTAATAAGATACAGTTTTCTCAGCTTGTTATTTTTTTCTTTTTGTCTGTTTGCAATTTAATTAGACTTGATATCCGTTACTAAACATTAAAGTTTTTTTTAAACATTAATAAAAACTAATCAAAATAATGAAGTGATTCCCATGGCCAGTTTCTAGCTGTTGGTAGAACTGTGTAAATAACTGCTACTAAGAATATGTATCTATTAAGATTTCGCATTAGCCAAAGAAATTCTATGAATTAAATTTAATTTGAATTTTGAATTCTTATCGTGAAATTCTAATGACTTTTACCATTTTTGCTTTATTTTAGTTTTTTTTTTTTTGCCAACTTTTTAGTTTTAATTTAATTAAATAAATAAAAACTATAAAAGTTATCTTTATACCTTTACTATTAGAGTTCTTTTTTTTTTAGTGAGATAGAAAAATTCTCGAAAATACTTTTATATAACATTTTCTATCTAGAAACCATAAACAGTTTTTATCTATTTTAGTTACAAGTTTTATTTTTTTGAATTTTATTTTTAGTATTTTATAAGAGTAGTTATAGTCGTAATGTTATAAATAGTAGGTCATCTTTATTATTCATAAGTTTTTTTTTTTCGCGTAAAAAAACAGAAGTTGAATCTGCAGCATTAAATATATATTTTATTATATAAATGTTATTAAAAACAGTCATATAAAAGTGTGTTTGTGTATTTGGAAAAGTTTTGCTATGGTATTTTTATCTTGGTATCAGTTTTAAACCCCTACACTAGGCGTTTAGACTATAGACTAGACTATAGACTATATTATAGACTAGACTATAGACTAGACTATAGACTAGACTAGACTATAGACTAGACTAGACTAGACTAGACTAGACTATAGACTAGACTATAGACTAGACTATAGACTAGACTATAGACTAGACTATAGACTAGACTATAGACTAGACTAGACTAGACTAGACTAGACTAGACTAGACTAGACTATAGACTAGACTATAGACTAGACTATAGACTAGACTATAGACTAGACTATAGACTAGACTATAGACTAGACTATAGACTAGACTATAGACTAGACTATAGACTAGACTATAGACTAGACTATAGACTAGACTATAGACTAGACTATAGACTAGACTATAGACTAGACTATAGACTAGACTATAGACTAGACTATAGACTAGACTATAGACTAGACTATAGACTAGACTATAGACTAGACTATAGACTATACTATAGACTAGACTATAGACTAGACTATAGACTAGACTATAGACTAGACTATAGACTAGACTATAGACTAGACTATAGACTAGACTATAGACTAGACTATAGACTAGACTATAGACTAGACTATAGACTAGACTGTAGACTAGACTATAGACTAGACTATAGACTAGACTATAGACTAGACTATAGACTAGACTATAGACTAGACTATAGACTAGACTATAGACTAGACTATAGACTAGACTATACCAGATTATACCTTCTTACTTATTTTAATTTTAGAGTTTTTATATATAATCACATTAAAAAAAATTATATCGTTTTTGAACACTAAAAAATTATATAAATTTGTAGAAAGATATAGACACATAACGGTGTGCTTTAATAGCATACTATAATCTAAGAGTCTAGGACTACTCAAGCATATTTGAACTTCAGTTACTATATCTATAGGACTGATACAAAAAAAAAAATAAAGAAAATTTAATTTCTTGTTATACCCACCATCAAAAAAGATGGGGGGTATATTGATTTTGTCATTCCGTTTGTAACACATCGAAATATTGGTCATAGACCCACAAAAGTATATATATTCTGGGTCCTCATTAAATTCTAAGTCGATCTAGCCATGTCTGTCCGTCCGTCTGTCTGTCTGTTGAAAGCACGATAGAGTCCCAATGGAAAGAGCTAGAGGGTTGAAATTTCACATAAATATTTCTTACAGGGAAGGTTTGTTTGGTATTGAAAATGGGCAATATCGGTCAACATTTTCTGATAGCCCCCATACAAGTGGCCCCTCGAAAAGCAGCTTTAACAGCCATAACTTGTTAAAAAATACGAATATAGCGATAAAAATCCACATAAGTAAGTTTCTTATGATCCAAAATCATTATGCAAAATTTTATGAGGATCGGTCCATAATTGACCCTACCCCCCATATAAGGTCCCCTTCAGAAAATGACTTTAACGCTCATTACTGGCTTAAAAATACCAGTATATAGATGAAATTCGACATAAGTAAGTTTCATACGAGTCAAAATCTATCTAAAAAATTTTATGAGGATCGGTCCATGATTGACCCTACCCTTTAGAAAATGACTGCAACACTCATTAATGGCTTAAAAATACGGTGTAGCGATGAAATTCGACACAAATAAATTTAATACGAACCAAATTCTGTCTACCAAATTATATTAGGATCGACCCATAATTGACCCTACCCCCTATATAAGGTCCCCTTCAGAAAATTACTTTAACGCTTATAACTGGCATAAAAAATACGAGTATATAGATGAAATTCGACATAAGTAAGTTTCATTCTAGTCAAACGAGGTTTGATGGTGGGTATATAAGATTCGGCATAGCCGAATATAACACTCTTACTTGTTTTAATTTTAGATTTTCAATATAAAAAACCTTGCAATTTTCAAAAGTTACTTGCTAAAAAAAAATTATGTATTTTAGTATAAAGGTACATAAAATTTAATTAAAAACTCTCCAGTAAGAAGGGTCTTCACACCACAATAAATCTCTCTTCATAATAATAACACCAACCAACCAGCCAGTCAGCTAACACCAACAACAATAATAACTGTTTAAAAACAACAGCAACATTGAAAACAACAGCAACACTACCCGGGTAAACTTTTCAATGAAAGTAACAACAACAACAAATAACACATTCGCAACATAAAAAAGACCTATTAAAGGAACCGTAACAGAAAAATCATAAATTTTCGTAATTTTTTCGCATAAAGCTTTCATGGCATTAGCTTTTAAGTACCTTTTTTTTCTATTGTTATTGTTGCTGCTGCTGGAGTAATTGTTGTTTAACTTTAAAAAGTGTATTTGAAAATTGTTGCTGCGACTTCTAATGAAATTGTATAGAGGTGACTTTAGTTTATGCTGCTGTTAATACATTTCGTACTAGAGCAGCTAAATGTTTCAGTTTGCTGCTTATGATGATGCCACAGACTTCTGCTATGTGTTAGTGTTGTTGCTACTTAAATCCCCCTTTTTCATACTAATTTTAAAGATGGCAAATTTATTAAAAATTATAAATTAAACAAGTAGAAAAGTATAATTGGACAAACTAAACCGATCATGTTATGCACTACCCTGAATGTGTATATAGGGGACTTAGGTAAATTTGAAATAAGATTTCTGATCAAATAAAAAATTACATTTTCCTAAAGGTCTATCCTATTTCCAACATATATGTACTAAGGCAGATTTTTTTATAGGGTCTATGACCGTTATAACAAGAAGTTACAAACAGCATTACAAATACAAATTTCTTACACCTGTTTATTGCCCAACTTCCATCCCTTTACTTAAATTATTTTTCAACCAACTTCTTTCTGTGTTCACAGGCATTTAGCTTTAAAACCTTAATTACTTTTAAATCATAAAATAAAGACAAGAAAATTGTGGAGAAATAAAAAAAACTACAACAGCAACGAAAATTACCCAAATCACGTAAAAAGTAAGTGAAAACCAACATTCCGCATAATCCGAAAACAACAACAAAAAGGAAAAATTAAAAAGCAGCAACAACTCCCCAATGGTCATTTTGCTACTTTGTGATTTTTGAATGATTTTTTTATACATTTTGTTGCTCTAGCTAAGCGTAGTTAGGGGGAGGGTTGAACTGCAACGTGTTGTTGGTGTTAAGGCTGCTATGGCTACAGCTACTTAAGTTTTAGTTTCAACAAAAAAAAATATTATATAACAAAAATTGGGTATTAAGGTGAAAAATATTTAATTTTGCTTTAACAGTTTTAGTTTATTTGCAAATAAAATCAAATAACTATTTTGGTTCTTTGTGTTCTTTCGTTATCAAGGGGATTTATATTTTTGACTGGAAACTTTTTTGTTTTTGTGAAAACAACATATTTTTTATCAAATTAAGTTGCTTTAAAATTTATAAAATTTTATTATAAGTTAAAGCAAATTAGTTTTATGCATATTAAACACTTAATTTTATTAAATAGTTTATGAAACGGTTAGTATATTTAAACAATTACGATTTGGACATAGTATTATAGACTATAGTCGAAGGTTATAGTCTAATTTAAAGCATAATCTAGACCTTAGAATATACTATGGTCCAGACTATAGTCAGTCAGAGTATAGTTCAGACTATAATATAGACCATAGTCCTGACTAATGAATAGACTAAAGTATAGACTATAGTGCAGACCACATATATAGTCCTGGCTATAGTATAGAATGTAGTCCAGACTATATTATGGACTATATTACAAACTATATTATAGACTATAGTCCAGACTATAGCATAGACTAAAGTCTAGCCTGTAGTATAGGCTATAGACCAGACTATAGTATAGATTTTAGTCCATACTATAAAATAGACTAAAATCCAGACTATAGTATAGACTATAGCCCAGACTATAGTATGGCCTATAGTCCAAACTATAATATACACTAAAATGCAGACTATAGTATAGAGTATACTCCAGACTATATTATATACTATAGTCCAGACTATAGTATAGACTATATTCCAGACTACAGTATAGGCTATAATACAGGCTAAAGTAAAGACTATAGTCCAGACTATAGCATAGACTATAGTCCAGACTATAGCATATACTATAGTCCAGCCTATAGCATAGACTATGATCCAGACTATTGTATAGAATATATTCAATACTATAGTCCAGAATATATTATAGACTGTAGTCCAGGCTATAGTACAGACTATAGTCCAGGCTATAGTACAGACTATAGTCCAGACAATAGTACAGACTATAGTCCAGACTATAGTACAGACTATAGTCCAGACTATAGTATAGACTATAGTACTGACTATAGTATAGACTATAGTCCTGACTATAGTATAGACTATAGTCCTGACAATAGTATAGACTATAGTATAGACTATAGTAGACTATAGTATAGACTATAGTACAGACTGTAGTAAAGACTATAGTCCAGACTCTAGTACAGAATATAGTCCAGACTATAGTCCAGACTATAATGCCGACTATAGTACAGATTATAGTATAGACTATGGTCCAGACTATAGCATAGACTATGGATATAGTATTGACTATAGTTCAGACTATAGTATCGATTATAGTTCAGACAATAGTATAGACTATAGTCCAAACTATAGTATAGACTATAGTATAAACTATAGTCCAGACTATAGTACAGACTATAGCCTATACTATAGTATAGGCAATAGAACATTCTATTTCATAGACTTTTGCCCAGCCAATAGTCCAGACTACAGTATAGACAATAGTGCAAACCATTGCATAGACAATAGTCAAGAGTTTAGTCCAGAATATAGTATAGACTATAGTCCAGTCCAGACTATAATCCAGTGCAGACTATAATCCAGATTATAGTATAGACTATGGTCCAGACTATGGTCCAGACTATAGCAGAGACTACGATCCCGACTATTGTATAGAATAGACTATAGTCCAGACTATAGTCCAGTCTATATTCCAGACTATAATTCAGACTATAGTCCAGACTATAGTTCAGACTATAGTGAAGACTATAATTCAGTCTATATTTAAGACTATAGTTAAGACTATAGTTAAGACTGTAGTTAAGACTTTAGTCCAGACTATAGTTAAGGCTTTAGTCCAGACTTTAGTTAAGACTATAGTCCAGACTATAGTTAAGACTATAGTCCAGACTATAGTCCGGAGTATAGTCCAAACTATTGCATATACTTTAGTCCAGGCAATAGTATAGACTGTAGTCCACACTATAGACTGGAGTATTAGTGCAGCATACATCCTTGAGTATAGTCCGGTATGTAGTAGACAATACTATAAGACTATATATAACGAGGACTAAACTATAGTCCTGACTATATACCCAACAAAAAAAAATATTATATAACAAAAATTGGGTATTAAGGTGAAAAATATTTAATTTTGCTTTAACAGTTTTAGTTTATTTGCAAATAAAATCAAATAACTATTTTGGTTCTTTGTGTTCTTTCGTTATCAAGGGGATTTATATTTTTGACTGGAAACTTTTTTGTTTTTGTGAAAACAACATATTTTTTATCAAATTAAGTTGCTTTAAAATTTATAAAATTTTATTATAAGTTAAAGCAAATTAGTTTTATGCATATTAAACACTTAATTTTATTAAATAGTTTATGAAACGGTTAGTATATTTAAACAATTACGATTTGGACATAGTATTATAGACTATAGTCGAAGGTTATAGTCTAATTTAAAGCATAATCTAGACCTTAGAATATACTATGGTCCAGACTATAGTCAGTCAGAGTATAGTTCAGACTATAATACAGATATAGACCATAGTCCTGACTAATGAATAGACTAAAGTATAGACTATAGTGCAGACCACATATATAGTCCTGGCTATAGTATAGAATGTAGTCCAGACTATATTATGGACTATATTACAAACTATATTATAGACTATAGTCCAGACTATAGCATAGACTAAAGTCTAGCCTGTAGTATAGGCTATAGACCAGACTATAGTATAGATTTTAGTCCATACTATAAAATAGACTAAAATCCAGACTATAGTATAGACTATAGCCCAGACTATAGTATGGCCTATAGTCCAAACTATAATATACACTAAAATGCAGACTATAGTATAGAGTATACTCCAGACTATATTATATACTATAGTCCAGACTATAGTATAGACTATATTCCAGACTACAGTATAGGCTATAATACAGGCTAAAGTAAAGACTATAGTCCAGACTATAGCATAGACTATAGTCCAGACTATAGCATATACTATAGTCCAGCCTATAGCATAGACTATGATCCAGACTATTGTATAGAATATATTCAATACTATAGTCCAGAATATATTATAGACTGTAGTCCAGGCTATAGTACAGACTATAGTCCAGGCTATAGTACAGACTATAGTCCAGACAATAGTACAGACTATAGTCCAGACTATAGTACAGACTATAGTCCAGACTATAGTATAGACTATAGTACTGACTATAGTATAGACTATAGTCCTGACTATAGTATAGACTATAGTCCTGACAATAGTATAGACTATAGTATAGACTATAGTAGACTATAGTATAGACTATAGTACAGACTGTAGTAAAGACTATAGTCCAGACTCTAGTACAGAATATAGTCCAGACTATAGTCCAGACTATAATGCCGACTATAGTACAGATTATAGTATAGACTATGGTCCAGACTATAGCATAGACTATGGATATAGTATTGACTATAGTTCAGACTATAGTATCGATTATAGTTCAGACAATAGTATAGACTATAGTCCAAACTATAGTATAGACTATAGTATAAACTATAGTCCAGACTATAGTACAGACTATAGCCTATACTATAGTATAGGCAATAGAACATTCTATTTCATAGACTTTTGCCCAGCCAATAGTCCAGACTACAGTATAGACAATAGTGCAAACCATTGCATAGACAATAGTCAAGAGTTTAGTCCAGAATATAGTATAGACTATAGTCCAGTCCAGACTATAATCCAGTGCAGACTATAATCCAGATTATAGTATAGACTATGGTCCAGACTATGGTCCAGACTATAGCAGAGACTACGATCCCGACTATTGTATAGAATAGACTATAGTCCAGACTATAGTCCAGTCTATATTCCAGACTATAATTCAGACTATAGTCCAGACTATAGTTCAGACTATAGTGAAGACTATAATTCAGTCTATATTTAAGACTATAGTTAAGACTATAGTTAAGACTGTAGTTAAGACTTTAGTCCAGACTATAGTTAAGGCTTTAGTCCAGACTTTAGTTAAGACTATAGTCCAGACTATAGTTAAGACTATAGTCCAGACTATAGTCCGGAGTATAGTCCAAACTATTGCATATACTTTAGTCCAGGCAATAGTATAGACTGTAGTCCACACTATAGACTGGAGTATTAGTGCAGCATACATCCTTGAGTATAGTCCGGTATGTAGTAGACAATACTATAAGACTATATATAACGAGGACTAAACTATAGTCCTGACTATATACTGAATTGTGGTCTGTAGTCTGGACTAGAATTTATTCCAGACAATAGACTAGACGAAAGTTCAGACTGTAGACTAGACTATACAACAGACTTGGTTGTGGTAGAAACTCTAGGAGATAGTCCATAGACTAAATATAGTCCATAGACTAGATACAGTTCATAGACTAGATGTTAAATAAAGTTAAGGAGCCACTGTGCAATATTACAATTATTATACGAAAACTTGTTTAAAGTTAAAACTTTAAATACTTCCTTTAAAGGCCCCATTAACCACTCAAAATTATAACAATTATTTTAAAGACTTTAAAAGGAAAAATCTTACAAAATAATCATTGGTTATTGCAAAACATTAAACATTTTGAAATTTGATAATTCGTATCAGAGATACACATATAACTATATAATTAACAAATTATAGCAGACAAATTTGCCTCAGTAAATACATAAATACTTAAGTATAAAATAATTATAACCTACCGTTTTATATAAGTAACAAAACTATAAATAAATAGTTTATTAAATGGAATGTTTTTGTAGGAAAAAAAACCAACTAATAAGGTGAGATAAATATAATTATTACTTCAATTTAATAACAAACAACATTTAACATTTCAAATGAAAAATATTTACCACACAAAAATTATTATTAAAATATTATTTATTTACAACGATAAAACATAGAATAAAGAATTCAGTTTTTATTACAATTATTTATAGAATTCAGTAAATTACAACCCTCGGACTAAATAAATTTGTCCCAACTGCTGTAGTAAGTTGGTAATATGCATTCGAAGAAAAAAAATGTTATTTAATACGAATGGAACAAAAATCAAATTCAGTTCAAATGCATTGAATAACCAACAATTTATTAAGGCTGCAACGCCACTACTGCATATGTACTTAGAAAAAAATAACAACTACAAATTTGTTATAACATTTGCATAAACTGTGCACAAAAACTATTCTATTTTTAGTTGCAATTTGAAAAAATGCTTTCGAGTACAAACTTTAATTTGTGGGTTTTTTTTGATAGTGTTTTTCTAAAGCATTTTACTGTAAATTTAAAGAGAGAGATGTGGCGCCTAAACAAGTCTCAATGACACTTCAAATGATGGCGTTGTTGTATATTCATAAAATATTTCGTAAGTTCTCAATGAGCTGCTGTTGCTGCTATAGCAATTGCTAGCTGTCGCTGCTATAACAACTGCCAGCTGATAGTGTTGAATTTGAAATGAACGTCAAGTCTTTAAAGCTTATAAGTGCATAAGTATGTATATATGTATACGGTTTAAATAAAATCACAAGACCAACTAGTTAACCAGCCTTTAGCTATAACAGCTAAACTTGTATAAAAAAATCTTTCAAACTGGGTACTAATAGTGTGTGAGTACTTCAATTGGTTGGTGCTTTTTCTACTTTTTTTGATTTAACTAATGCCCAAACTGAGTGTATTGTATTTGTATGAGTTTGTTGCCCATTTAAACTAAGCTAAACAATCTTATAAGCTGCTCTGCCAAGTTCAAAAAGAATAAAATCTTAAATGCATAGAATTTATCGCGAATTTAGAAAATAAAACGAACCTATTCCAGTTAAAAATTCTATAAATAGAGAACTGAATGCATAAATTGAGAATTTACTATAAATCAAGAATTTATCGGGACTTCTTTCTGTACATCTAGAATTTATCGCGAATCTTTTATAAATCAAGAATTTAACGGAAAATGTCTACAAATTAATAATTTATCAGAAATTTTCTATAAATCGAGAATATTTCAGGACTATTGTATACTTTATATGAAATTTTCTATAAATCGAAATTTTATCGGGATTATTCTACAAATCAAGAATTTAGCGGAAATTTTATATTATTCGAAAATTTGCTACAAATAAAGCATTTATCGGCAATTTTCTAGAAATCAAGAATTTAAGGAACGTTTTCTATAAATCGAGAATTTATTGGGAATTATCTATAAATATAAATATTATGGGGAATTTTCCGTTAATTGAGACTTTAGCGGAAATTTTCTATAAATCAGGAATTTATCGAGAATATTCTACAAATCAAGAATTTATCAGAAATTTTCTGTAAATACAGAATTTCTCATGGATTTTTTTGTAATCAAAATGTTCTATAATCTGAGAATATGTACATAGAAAATTTTCTGTAAATCGAGATATTTTCGGAATTTTTTTATAAATTCCACATATCAAGAATTTAAGGGAAATTTTGTGGGGAATATTCTGTGAATCGAGAATTTTTGGAAATTTTTTTTAAATCGAGAATTTATCGAGAATATTCTACAAATCAAGAATTTTTCAGATATTTAAATAAAATCGAGGATTTATAGAAAATTTATGGGATTTATTCGCTTAGAAAGTACTTTAAAGGAATATTCTATAGAATCATATTTAAAATATGTAATTAACATGGAAAGTACTTTTTTAAAAAGAACTTTTGCAAAATGGAACTCCAAATAAACCATAAGTAATATGTACTTTTAAAGAAATCAATCTTTAAAATCTCTGCAAAGTAACTATAACAGCATAGACTATATTTACAACGACAACACGAAAATAATTTACAAGTATAAGGCAGAATTTTGGCTGAATTTAGTGGATGTGTTGTGGATGGTTTTCTGAATGGTTGGCTGGTTGGACGGTTGGTTGGTTGAATGGTTACTTTTAGGCACCACAACAAGATAAAACAACAAAAAAAAACAAAACCTCCAAATAAACATTTGAATATTAAAATTGGTCGCGTGGGCGATCAACATATGTAAGAAATGTCTGTCTGTAACCATTTACCAATATTTATGCATAATGAAGTCCCAACACTACTAATACCAACACTAGAAGCAGTACCAGCACAGCCTTAGAGAAAAACTTAAATAAAACTTTACAACAGAAAATGCGTTTTGTTAGTGAATGAATTAAGATCTGGTTATATGTATTTTAGTAAACATTCACAGTTTTTTTTGCCCCACAAAGTGTCTTTGTTTATATGATTTCAAATTCAGTTTTTTTGTTATCTTTGTTGAAGAGCAAGTACATATTTGCAGCCGCATTAAAAGAGCTACAAAATATTAATAAACTTATAAAATATGTTTCCAAACAAGTTCTGTCATGTATTTATGGCCAATAACAAGCAGCAAACAGCTTTAGTTTATTTCATAAAACAGCCACTGCTGAAGTGGTAGGTACCAAATATATGAAAAAAGTACTTTATGGCTACATTTTGTTGCTCTTATTATTTAATGATTTGTTGTTAGTTTTTCGTTATGGTTTTATGCTCATTTTTTCTGTGTTCTTTTGACTTTATTGAATAAAGTTTATTGTTTTTTTTTGTGATTTGTTAATTATAAAATTTATATTGAAATTTAAGAATTGTTTTATTTTTCAATAAATATGAGAGTTCAAGATCGCGAACAATGGATAAATAGGTGTTGGTTATTATACTTAATATCACTGCAGTGGTATTAAAATGATCCCTGCTTTAAAAAAAGTAATGGTTGCCTACTGGTAACTAACTAACTAACTAACTAACTAACTAACTAACTAACTAACTAACTAACTAACTAACTAACTAACTAACTAACTAACTAACTAACTACTAACTAACTAACTAACTAACTAACTAACTAACTAACTAACTAACTACTAACTAACTAACTAACTAACTAACTAACTAACTAACTAACTAACTAACTAACTAACTAACTAACTAACTAACTAACTAACTAACTAACTAACTAACTAACTAACTAACTAACTAACTAACTAACTAACTAACTACTAACTAACTAACTACTAACTAACTAACTAACTAACTAACTAACTAACTAACTAACTAACTAACTAACTAACTAACTAACTAACTAACTAACTAACTAACTAACTACTAACTAACTAACTAACTAACTAACTAACTAACTAACTAACTACTAACTAACTAACTAACTAACTAACTAACTAACTAACTAACTAACTACTAACTAACTAACTAACTAACTAACTAACTAACTAACTACTAACTAACTAACTAACTAACTAACTAACTAACTAACTACTAACTAACTAACTAACTAACTAACTAACTACTAACTAACTAACTAACTAACTAACTAACTAACTAACTAACTAACTAACTAACTAACTAACTAACTAACTAACTAACTAACTAACTAACTAACTAACTAACTACTAACTAACTAACTAACTAACTAACTAACTAACTAACTAACTAACTAACTAACTAACTAACTAACTAACTAACTAACTAACTAACTAACTAACTAACTAACTAACTAACTACTAACTAACTAACTAACTAACTAACTAACTACTACTAACTAACTAACTAACTAACTAACTAACTAACTAACTAACTACTAACTAACTAACTAACTAACTAACTAACTAACTAACTAACTAACTAACTAACTAACTAACTAACTAACTAACTAACTAACTAACTAACTAACTAACTAACTAACTAACTAACTAACTAACTAACTAACTAACTAACTAACTAACTAACTAACTAACTAACTAACTAACTAACTAACTAACTAACTAACTAACTAACTAACTAACTAACTAACTAACTAACTAACTAACTAACTAACTAACTACTAACTAACTAACTAACTAACTAACTAACTAACTAACTAACTAACTAACTAACTAACTACTAACTAACTAACTAACTAACTAACTACTAACTAACTAACTAACTAACTAACTAACTAACTAACTAACTAACTAAGTAAGTAACTAAGTAAGTAACTAACTAACTAAGTAACTAACTAACTAACTAACTAACTAACTAACTAACTAACTAACTAACTAACTAACTAACTAACTAACTAACTAACTAACTAACTAACTAACTAACTAACTAACTAACTAACTAACTAACTAACTAACTAACTAACTAACTAACTAACTAACTAACTAACTAACTAACTAACTAACTAACTAACTAAGTAAGTAACTAACTAACTAACTAACTAACTAACTAACTAACTAACTAACTAACTAACTAACTAACTAACTAACTAACTAACTAACTAACTAACTAACTAACTAACTAACTAACTAACTAACTACACCAAGCTGTTTATAATTTGTCAATACCATCCGTTGTCAAAGCATATACATACGTGCGACAAAAAAATCCGTTGCCAATAGCGAGCTTACCACGTTTGTTAACATTTAGACAACGGATGTGTATAAAATTTAGATTTCGACAATGAATTGTTGCAATATTGACAACGTTGCGTAGGCGTACGTATGTATATACTTTGACAACGGATGTTATTGAAAAATTATAAAATCTTTGATGTCAATTTGGTACCAGACGTGTATATTTCTTTTTCCCTCTGTGTAAAGATATCGGGTAAAGTCGACTGCTAATTCAACTGAAACTTTTCTGCTTACTCGTTTTAATAAAATAAAAAATATGTTTTAAAATTAGTCGTCTGAATTCCGTGAGAGTTGATTCGTTCTTGCATTATGTGATATAGAATTTAGACTCAACATTTTAACTAAATATTTATATATACATAAATATTCATATTAATTATTATTTATTCAATATATGGATTGGTATTTGATTTTGCGCTTATTTTTAGATATAAAAATAAAAACGTGGAGGTTCATTAACTTCTTACCAATTGTCAAAAAATATGTGTCATCATATTTTATTAAACACAAACTAAATTCAGCAAAAAATCTTTATATATAGAAATGCATAATTTATTAATAAACCTTTCTAAACATCTTGTTTCTGTTGGCTTTTTAAGTTCTTTTTCACTTTTCTAATATTAGTAAAGTAATATGTAATATGTAAATTAAACGTCAAAGATTATAAAGCAGACATATATATTCAGCTTATTAAAAAACAATTAACTTTAAATAATTTATTAACATAAATGTGCCCTAGATTTATTTAAAAAATATATAAAACTATATGTTAAAGAAATATAATTAATATTTTTTTTTTTTTCACAAAAATGTATTTCTTAGAATAAAGGTGCATTGTTAAGCGCCTTTCATTTATTTTTATTTTATTTTTTGTTACACTTTTATAAAAAAGCAATTTGTTCTAATTTGAAATGTGCATAAATTAAGATAAAATATCTCTGTTTTTTGTGAACTCGTTAATCAACTGAATTTAAACTGACCGGTGTTTGTGTTTAATAAAACTACATTTACAACGAAAAATTAAATCATTAGAAAAATATATCGACAGGAAAAAATATATTAATTTCTTTAAAATAAAATTTAAACATTTTAAATAATTAATGAAATCAATACATTTATTAAGGCATTTTTTACATTAAAGCTTGATTAACTTAAATCTAACACACATATTAAGCGAACAAGTTTGAAGTTGAATGAGATTGGTAATGAAAGTTTTGATTAAAAAATTTAATGGGATAATTTATGGAGTATATTTAGAGTATTAATAGGGGAAGATTAAATAAAAAATTGGTTTTTAATAAAAATAGTTTGAAAGAAAGAAAAATTGTATTAAGAGTGACTTTAGAAAATAAAATGTAGTCCAATATGCATGGGGGTTTTGAAATGAACTATTTAAGATAATGCTTTGCATTTTGATTTGTATTAAATGGGAGTTTCAAGAGGCCGTTATAAAAACTTCGTTATAGCTATTTATGTTCGCCCTCTCTCTCTCTCTGTATTTTTGTAAACCTTCTGGGTGTTCATTTTTCCAAAATTAATATTTAATGATTTTAAAATTATTTTTATGCTAATTTTTCTTTATTATTAAATTTTATAGTAAAAGACATTTTAGTTAAATTTATTTAACTAAAACTCATATTTCAAATAGATTAAACACAAATTTTCTATAACAAAACCGTAACAAAACATATGCTAGAGTGTTATATGCATTTATATAATATACCCACCATCAAATATGTGTGGCAAGTTTCGACATAGATCTGTTTTGATCAATTCATTCATCATTTATTACCACCATTCACCAACTTATTAGAATGTATTGACATCAAATTGATTTTCTGTAAAACTGGTTATGGGGACAATGATCAATAAGGGACCGATCTAAAGTTTGCATTGAGATTGTGTGCTATATAAATCTGTCAAATGTCGGTTCTATCGATGTACTTGTGTCATTTTTGAAGGGAATGTAGTCGGGGGCCGCTAACTGAAATCGAAATTAGTACTAATGCAAGTGAGTTTAGTTAGTTAGTTAGTTAGTTAGTTAGTTAGTTAGTTAGTTAGTTAGTTAGTTAGTTTAGTTAGTTAGTTAGTTAGTTAGTTAGTTAGTTGTTAGTTAGTTTAGTTAGTTAGTTAGTTAGTTATAGTTAGTTAGTTAGTTAGTTAGTTAGTTTAGTTAGTTAGTTTTAGTTCGTTGTTAGTTATTCGTTAGTTAGTTAGTTAGTTAGTTCGTTCGTTCGTTCGTTTTGTTCGTTCGTTCGTTCGTTCGTTCGTTGTTCGTTCGTTCGTTCGTTCGTTCGTTCGTTCGTTCTTTCGTTCGTTCGTTCGTTCGTTCGTTCGTTCGTTTCGTTCGTTCGTTCGTTCGTTCGTTCGTTTCGTTCGTTCGTTCGTTCGTTCGTTCGTTCGTTCGTTCGTTCGTTCGTTCGTTTCGTTCGTTCGTTCGTTCGTTCGTTCGTTCGTTCGTTCGTTCGTTTTCGTTCGTTCGTTCGTTCGTTCGTTTCGTTCGTTCGTTCGTCGTTCGTTCGTTCGTTCTTCGTTCGTTCGTTCGTTCGTTCTTTCGTTCGTTCGTTCGTTCGTTCGTTCGTTCGTTCGTTCTTCGTTCGTTCGTTTCGTTCGTTCGTTCGTTCGTTCGTTCGTTCGTTCTTTCGTTCGTTCGTTCGTTCGTTCGTTCGTTCGTTCGTTTCGTTCGTTCGTTCGTTCGTTCGTTCGTTCGTTCGTTCGTTCGTTCGTTCTTTCGTTCGTTCGTTCGTTCGTTCGTTCGTTCGTTTCTTCGTTCGTTGTTCGTTCGTTCGTTCGTTCGTTCGTTCGTTCGTTCGTTCGTTCGTTGTTCGTTTCGTTCGTTCGTTCGTTCGTTCGTTGTTCGTTCGTTCGTTTCGTTCGTTTCGTTCGTTCGTTCGTTCGTTCGTTCTCGTTCGTTCGTTCGTTCGTTCGTCGTTCGTTCGTTCGTTCGTTCTTTCGTTCGTTTCGTTCGTTCGTTCGTTCGTTCGTTGTTCGTTCGTTCGTTCGTTCGTTCTCTCGTTCTCGCCCTCGTTCCCCCCCCTTTTTCCCTTTCCCCCTTCTTTCTCTCCTCCTTTCTCTGCGCCCCTCCTTTCGGCTCTTTCCCCCTTCCCAGTCCATTTATTATGCAAGATCTACGTACCAAATTTTTATAAAATATCAAAGCTATTGATAAAACGTTTATTTATCTTCCCAATTTCCTCTTTGATATAAAGTCAACTTAACCACTTTGCTTTATTATGATTCTCCTGGCTTAACGATATTTTAAGATAAATATTTCCATTAAAACATAAAAGAAATCTAGATTGATTCCCAAAAGCAAATGTTAAATCAATAGCAATATCTATATCTATATACAAATGCAAATGTATTTGAAAAAATTTTAAAATGCATTTAATTTTAATTTGAATTTTTAAGTAACGTTCAACATTAAACTTTAAGATTTATTTTATTAGATTAGATTTGTTTTTTATTTATTACACATTAAAGATTGAAGTTTGGAAATGTGATAGAAGTGTGTGAGGTGATGAGTTTTTTTTCAGACAATTAAATATGCTTTGATTGATAACCATTTAAGCTTTAATACTGGTTTAAATACGATTTTATTGGTTGGCCATAGCAGACATAGTTATTGTACTGGTATTTTCTACCAGCATAGTCGAGAGTGAAACAGCAAACTAAGTTTTATTTTAATTTTAAGATTACAACTTTTAAACCAGGTCAATCCTGAAATTCCCTAAAACTACCCTAGCTTCGATAAAATCCATGTTTGATAAAGTTTATATATGAAAACTAATTTACTATTTGTAAATGTATCCAAATTAAATGACTAATAGCCAGTCCTAAAAAGTCCCATTAAATTTTCCCACCAAACTTTTCCAGCCATAGATCAATCAAATTATTGAAAATGTTTAAAACATGCTATTGTATTGTCATTTCGAGTATGTATGTATGTATATGATAAACTACTATTAAAATACAACATCAAACATTAAACAAAATATCGTTCAAAATAAATCTGGTCATATGTATATTCTCCAGTTAAGTAAAACTCATATGAGTTACAAAATTTTCAATTTTATTAAAAATACTATAGAACAATTTTATTATTATTATTATTTCACATTGGGTGTGTAGATTGGAATAAAACATGTTTTTAGTGAACAGTGAACTAGATACAGACTACACGTACTTAGAGTTACAAACAAATACAAAGATAAATTCATTTTGAAAACTAACAAAAACTTAAATAAATATAAAACGTCATCCTCGTTTATGGTAATAAACATTTTGTTTTTTATACATAAAACTGTTGTGTAAATGAGTCGGTTGGTGCATATAAAAACTTATTGACATTTGACCTTTTCACAATGGCAATGAGTGGTAGGAAAAACTCGTAAACCAGCAATAACAAATATGGCAAAAAGGCACTTAAAAAAAGTCAAAAAAAAAACACTAAATTTAAAATTTTAATCTCCAACCTATTAAACTGCACTAGACTTGTTTATACAATGACGAGTAGCATGCACCATTAGAGTCGAATAGTGAGTGCAACAACAGCAGCAATTCTGCACATGCTGCTGATGCCAGCAGTCAACCAGCCTGCCTGCCTGGCTGACTGCCTTGCCTGTT